>NC_135271.1:4370000-4630000 GCF_051311805.1 Agelaius phoeniceus
AGACCGGCGGACGTGCTCCGCCCCCGGCCCCGGAGGCGGGCGCCACCGAGAGCCAAGCTGGCATAGCCAGGGCCCAAGGCCTGCCGGACGGAAGACCCCGCCGCCACCGGGGCCGCACTCCCAGGACCGCCACCGCTGTGTCGCACCACCGGGGCCCCTTACCTCGGGCACGCACCCGGCAGAAGGCAGGACAGCATTGAGCTAGGGTGCAAGGCCTGCACTCCTCGTTTGCACGCGGAGACCAGGCGGGGAGAAGCGCCCCCGCGGCTGCCCTGCGCGCCTTCCTGAGGCCCACATGCGGCCGGGAAGGGCGATGGAGGATGCGACGAGCGGGGCCCGGGACGGGACCACTGACAGCTGACGGCGGGTGTCTTCCGGCTGACCGTCCCCGCAGGGAGGGACACCCGTTGAGCGGCGCCACGGCCGCTCTGCACGGGATCGCCTGCGCTCGCGGGCCTCTGCCGCCGGAGGGCCCACCGAGTGCTCACCCCTCCAGCAGGCAGGCAGTCGAGCCAGGGGACAGCTGGCGGACAACGGCGTTGCCGGTGCGCGTTGGAGGAGAAAAGGCTCCTCGAGGGGAGGAGAGGTGCCGGACGCGGCGCCGTGCGCGCCAGAGACTGCGGCGGCGGGTTGAGGAGAGAGAGCGCAGGTGGGCCCCAGGGGCCGTGACCCCGCGGCTGAGGAAGGGCAGAGAGGGCGCGCTCTCTGCTGCTGTTGCCCATTATGGCGAGGCGAGCGGGTGGGCCCCCAGGGCCACAGAGGGGGGGGGACAGGGCACCCCTCCCTGGCGCAGCACAGTTTACCCCCATGGCGCGGGCGGGACAACAACAGCGACGGACAAGCGCGGCCGGTGGCAACGGGACAACCACTGCAGGGGATCGGTGGGAGTAGCTGCTCCCCACCCCTCAGTGGCACCCCGCATGGCCACCACCCGGTATGCCTGCTGCCATCGCCGCCAGCACTGCAGCCACCACGGCAGGCCACGCCGAGCCGCCCGAGTCTTTAAACCGCCGCCTGGCCCCGCCGGCCCCTTTCGGCAAACCCACAGCGTTTGACGACGCCGAGGGAAAAAAACTGGGGGGACCGCCGAGGCGTGGAGCGCTAGGTACCTGGCCCTGGGGCGAAGGAAACGACCTGCATGGCCCCACCGGGGTGCTTCCCCTGCTGCTGCCTTTGGGGGAGCGTGCACCGGCAGGGGCGCGCCCGACATCTGCCGCCACAACTGCCACGTCCTTCTCAGAGCCCGGGGTTTCCCTCAGTAGCCCAGCGCTGCGCGCCCAAGAGGACCGCCGTGGCTCAGGCCGCCCCACCACCCAGCTCCCTCGCCCTTGCCACCTCGGCCGCCGACGGGTGCCAGAGCCGGATGGCTGGCCGTCGCTCGAGGGGCACAGCAGCAATGGAAGGGACAGGCCCGCCTCCGGGAAGGGGCCGTGCCGAGCACCCCTCCCTCCTGACACTCATGCAGCTATCTCGCGCGCACACCGAGGAGAGCCGAGCTCGGGAGAACTCGGGCCGTGCCAGGGCACCCGCACGTGGCACGCTGGCAACCGGCGTTCGGCGGCGCCAGCCGTGGCGGCGAGAGGCTCGGGGGCCCGCGGCCGCGCCCCCGCTCTCTGGCAGGGACGGACCGGCGGCAGAGCGGCGCAAGGCTGGGGTGGGAAGGGTGGTGTGGGGGGCGGGGGGGCAAGCCGCTGCAACAGCAGTGAGCGTGCCATGCTACTAGGCCTGGCCGCGACGCACGGTGTAGCGCGGGGAGAGCCCCGCCTGCGTGCACGGTGGCAGGCGCGCGTGACACGCTTCGCCACGCCGAGCGGCTTTTCCCCCCTCTCCCAATTCCGACCGCCCGCGCCCGGAGGTGCCGCACGCCTCCGGTCTCTCTCTCTCTGGGGCTGTGGCGCGCGGCGAAGGGGAAGGGTGTGTGGCCCCCGGTGCTGACCGGGGCCGGCGGTCAGGGGACGAGCGTGCGAACGGAGCAGGCGCGCGAATGACACCGTGCGCATGCGGCCTGCCAGACGGCCTGGCACAACGCGGCTGGGGCCAAGCCCCACCAGTAATGATCCTTCCACAGGTTCACCTACGGAAACCTTGTTACGACTTTTACTTCCTCTAGATAGTCAAGTTCGACCGTCTTCTCGACACTCCGGCAGGGCCGTGGCCGACCCCGCCGAGGCCGATCCGAGGACCTCACTAAACCATCCTAATTGGTAGTAGCGACGGGACGTGTGTACAAAGGGCAGGGACTTAATCAACGCGAGCTTATGACCCGCACTTACTGGGAATTCCTCGTTCATGAGGAAGAATTGCAATCCCTGATCCCCATCACGAATGGGCTTCAACAGGTTACCCGCGCCTGCTGGTGGAGGGTAGGCACAAGCTGAGCCAGCCAGTGTAGCGCGCGTGCGGCCCCGGACATCTAAGGGCATCACAGACCTGTTATTGCTCAATCTCGGGTGGCTGAACGCCACTTGTCCCTCTAAGAAGTTGGACGCCGACCACTCGGGGGTCGTGTAACTAGTTAGCATGCCAGAGTCTCATTCCTTATCAGAATTAACCAAGCAAATCGCTCCACCAACTAAGAACGGCCATGCACCTCCACCCACGGAATCGAGAAAGAGCTCTCAGTCTGTCAATCCTGTCCGTGTCCGGGCCGGGTGAGGTTTCCCATGTTGAGTCAAATTAAGCCACAGCCTCCACTCCTGGTGGTGCCCTTCCGTCAATTCCTTTAAGTTTCAGCTTTGCAACCTTTGCAATACTTCCCCCGGAACCCAAAGACTTGGGTTTCCCAGGAGCTGCCCGGCAGGTCATGGGAATAACGCCGCCGGATCACCAGTCGGCATTGTTTATGGTGGGAACTACGATAGTATCTGATCGTCTTCGAACCTCTGACTTTGGTTCTTGATTAATGAAAACATTCTTGGCAAATGCTTTCGCTCTAGGCTGTCTTGCGCCGGTCCAAGAATTTCACCTCTAGCGGCACAATATGAATGCCCCTGGCAGTCCCTCTTAACCATGGCCCCATTTCCGAAAACCAACAAAATAGAACCGAAATCCTATTCCATTATTCCTAGCTGCAGTATGCCGGCAGCCGGCCTGCTTTGAACACTCTAATTTTCTCAAAGTAAATGCTTCGGGCCCCGCGGGACACTCAGCTAAGAGCATCAAGGGGGCACCGAGAGGCAGGGGCTGGGACAGGCCGTGGCTCGCCTCGTGACGGACCGCCAGCTCCATCCCAAGATCCAACTACGAGCTTTTTAACTGCAGCAACTTTAAGATACGCTATTGGAGCTGGAATTACCGTGGCTGCTGGCACCAGACTTGCCCTCCAATGGATCCTCGCTCAAGGATTTAAAGTGCGCTCATTCCAATTACAGGGCCTCAAAAGAGTCCTGTATTGTTATTTTTCGTCACTACCTCCCCGGGTCGGGAGTGGGTAATTTGCGCGCCTGCTGCCTTCCTTGGATGTGGTAGCCGTTTCTCAGGCTCCCTCTCCGGAATCGAAGCCTGATTCCCCGTCACCCGTGGTCACCATGGTAGGCACAGACAGTACCATCGAAAGTTGATAGGGCAGACATTCGAATGGGTCGGCGCCGCTGCGGGGGCGTGCGATCGGCTCGAGATTATCTAGAGTCACCAAAGCTGCTGGGGGGGCCTGGGTCAGTTTTGGTCTGATAAATACACGTGTCCCCGGAGGTTGGCGCTCATCGGCATGTATTAGCTCTAGAATTACCACAGCTATCCAAGGAGCGGGAGAGGAGCGACCAAAGGAGCCATAACTGATTTAATGAGCCATTCACAATTTCACTGTACTGCCCGTGTGTGCATAGACATGCATGGCTTAAGCTTTGAGACAATCATATGCTACTGGCAGGATCAACCAGGTAGCTGCCGCCCACGGTGGCGCCGCGAAGCATCGCACGAGCGCCCGGACAGAGCGCCCAGATGCGCCCGGCCCGCTGGCGAACTCACCCAGCGCCAAACCCTGACCGCCCTGGGCTTCTTGAGCTGCTCCGACCTGCGGGAGCAGCATCGTGGGCAAAGACACAGTGGCGGGCGGCAGCATGGCGGTGACGGGCGCTGGCAGCAGGGACGGCGGCCGGCCACATCGCGGCCCGGCGGCGCCTGGGGTGGGGAATGGCGCCACGCGCGAGAGATGCCCCTCGGCGATGGCCGACCCCAGTGGCCGGCCCTTCCCACGACGCCACGGGCAAGGATCCGGGAGCGCTGCGCATCTTTTCACCACTCGGATGGAGCTCGAGGCTTCATCTCTCTCTCTCTCTCTCTCGCTTTTCTTCCCGGGGCCTGCACCCCGGTTCGACACTCAGCCTCGCGCTCGAAATGACAGGCGCGGCATGCGGAACGGGGCTCGGCTGGGGCTGACCCGCCCCCCCCACCAAAGCCGAGAAAAACCTGCCCGCTGACCGGCCGCCGGTGAGGTTGGGCCAAGCGGGGCCCCGCTCAAAGGGAGCAAACCCCGTCCCGGCACGTCCCCCCACCGGGCCATGCAGAACACACCGGATGTGCTAATAGAGGCAGCGACCCGATGAGGCGGGCACGGCCCAGACACCGAGGCCCCTTTTCAGCCGGGGCGGCTTGCTCTGCAGCAGGTGGCGGAACGGCAAAGGAGTGCATGGACCAGGCTCTGTTCCACCTGCATCCGCGCCCCATCGGGTTCAGGCACTTTCGCCCTGTCTCTTTTCTCTCTCGCCTCTCTCCCTTCTCGTGGCTCAGCTCCAGCCGCACCACCGCCCGGCGCTGCTTGTGGTCGGCACCCACAAGGGCGCTACCCGGACCGGGGCCGGCACTGGCACCTCGCGTGGGTTTTTAAGGACACCTCAAGGCTCGCGGGACCACGCGGCCATCAGACAGCTCAGGACAGTAAAGACGCCCTTCCCCAGGCCAGCGGGAGGGGCGACACCTCACCTGCGACGGGAAGCGAATTGGAAAGGAGACCGCCCTGCCCGAGCACTGGACTCCCCCCGCCGTGGCTTTCCCCGTGACAGAGAAGCCTTGGAAGGAGAGCGGGCCTGCCAGGGGCCCTCTCTGATGCCACCTGAAAAGCCACATCAATCAGGCACGGCTCTGGGAAGGAGCTGCGCGAACGGCGACAAGGGCCCCACGGCCATGGTCCTGGGACAACGGCGACGGCTACCCAGCCCACCTGCGGATCGGATTGCTCGCGGCAGCAGAGGAGCGCGGGGGGTGCTGCCACCCGCCCGCAGCCAACAACAGCTCCCCTTTAGGCTAGGCAACGGCGGGACTGGACCGGCCCCTGCCGGGCTGGGAGGGGATTCGGCGGCCCTCCCCCGCCTTCCGTCCCAGGGAAACATGCCAAGCATGCAAGAAAAAGTTCCACCGACCTGGCGCCACGGACCAACGGCTTTTTCCTGGCCTCGCGGTGGTCGGCTTTTCCTTCCGGAAAAAAAAGCCAGGGGACGGCACGACAAAAAAGGCACATGGAGGCGCGTTCACAACGACCCGTGCTAGCCACGGGGGCCTCGGGGCCAGGGGCCCGGGGAGTGGGCCGAGGTACGGACCTCACTGCCTCCCCACGACTGACCCACCGGCATCCTGCTCGCGCCTTCGTCGCAACGCTTCTCGGTGCCGCGGCTTAGGGCCGCGAGAGAAAAATAAAAAGGCCCGCGGAGGCCTGGTGGGCGCCCCCCCAACTCTGCCCGCTGCAACAAAAAGCAACGGAGCTGGCGCGGCAAACCCGGCCCCGCCCGGCATAAGCGGCTCAGCCACGACCAAGGTAGGCGAGGCGCTGCCGCCTCGCCCAGGACCAGTCCGGGGGGGCTCTCCGTCAGGTGCCGGGCCCATAAAAAAAAAACCAAAAACTAGGCCAAAAAATTCTGCCCGCCACAACACGGGTCCCCGGCTTAAGGCCAAGGAAACGGGACAGCTTCAACAACACAGGCTGAGGACCACCACCGCCGCCGAGGCGAACACACAGGCCCAAAACAACAGCAAATGATTCTGGAGCAGAGGCATTGCTTGGAGAAAACTCTCCCCTGCTTTGTCTGGGCAATCCTTAACCAGTGTGTTACATGGCTCTTGCTGCCAATTTCTTGCTCAACAGTGGGATAGATGAATCTGATTTGTGCTAACGATTGTAACTATATTTTAAATATTTTAGAAAATATTTGTTCAAAAGTAATCGAGGAAAAGGATATGGAATTAGTGTCACAAAATAGATGTTTTCAGATGTTCATGAGAAAACAGGATGCAGGATGTAGTTTGAGATAAGTAACATCCCAAAAGGCAATAGGCCTCAGGATAATGAAAGAATCGACCTTGAAATGGGCAAAATTGGGATGATTCCAGGTATCGATGAAATCATAAGGCTTCTTTTTGGAATATAATGCTGGCTTCTATAACACAAGACTTGGGGTGCATGTGCAGCTTGTGGGGTTGTTCAAAGGACATAGATTTCAAGAATCAAAAATAGGAGGAGATTGACAGAAAATTATTGATGAATATGTATTAGCATCCAGTCTAGAAGTCGTCTTTGGATTCTTTATCTTTTGTATGGGAGGCAGGGTGAGAAACGCCCCCTGTATCCTGACTGGTTTTGCTTATGCTTTATCCAAACCACTGCCAAATTATTTTGTATCTGCTTGATTATATTTGATTGCATGATTTCATATAAAATTGCTGCTCAATTAAAATTGCTGCTCAATTCTAATGTTGGTTTATTAAATTAGACATATAGGGACCTCATTCATAACAACAGCCCACCTCAGTCACCTACCCGTTGGGACTGTGCTTTCTACTGAGCCACTCCTGCCAGAAAAGCAGCTTTAAACACACCTCCAAGAAGGCACTGATCCAGATAAAGCACATCCATTCCCCTCTGCCCAGGGCCACTCCCCTGTACATCTGGCAGCCTGCAAAATCTAACACCCCCTCAGGCTCCAACACATTGTTCCAGCCCAAAGCATAAAAGCAATTTGTTTTGTTAAAGCTGAAGTCATTCCTGCAGGTCCTCGGCCTTCCAAGGCCAACGCTGCCACTCCAGAGGGAATCCTGTGACCCCGAGCATTTGATGGTGACCACACCTAAGCAAGAGGTGGCTCCTTCAGCAGGAGAATGGCACATGGCAATGCTGTGCCTTTGTGTCCCCAGCCTTCCCCCCATTGTTTCAGCAATGGCAGCTACACTTAGGCAGCTTCAGCAGAGCTTATTTGTGTTGGCTGAGTGCAGATCAGGACTCCCAGCCCACCTCTAACAGCAGCTTGCAATGACAACAGCACCTGCACACTGAAGTATTTGGCTGGAGGCAAGCCTGTCACAAGCACACACCCTCTTCAAACTTCCCATCAAACAGAAAGGAGAAGAGCAGGAAAAGGCTACCTTTGGACCAGTCTTCCCCAGCTCTACACATGGGCCAATTCTGGGTAGAAAACTCCCGCCAGTGCTGGCCTTCTTCTTCATGTTGAGAAACTTCTCCCACAGGAACTTAGAGGGAAGCAGCTGAAAGGCAAAAATAAACCAGCTAGAGCCTCAGAGTTGGGCTTGTTCACAAAGGCTTTTCTTGAACAAGTGGCACTGGTGAACAATTTGTGGTCACATTGTCCAGGACAGTCCTGGAAGCCCTGGAAGTTGCTTGCTGAAATACTCAGCACCAATAAATTAACAATACAGAGTGCAATACACATACTCCAACCACATGGCTCTGTCCCATCAGCTTCTCCGTGACTGCATGTGACATGGTTGGGGATTTCTGCTCTTTGGGCATTTCTTTCCTCTTTAGGTTCATTGGATTGAGGCAGTGACCTTTTCAAAGAATGGGGACGAGCTCTCAGAACTGCCCTGACTCCATCCCTGTACAGCACTGAGAACTCACAGCAAGGAGATATCACTGCTGGGTGAGTCCAAGAGAGGCAAGAAAGGAACGCTGCACCAAGAGTGAGGAGCACAGGAATGTGTCCAAGTTGTAGTTCTCTCTGTTAATTAGCATTTGTTTTCTCTCTCTGGGCTCACAGACCCCTGCAGAGAAGAAAACAGAGGGATCTCCTGGAAAGAGCCTCAGCAGTGGGGCATCTTCAGTCAAGTGAGCTCCAGACACCAAGGGATATTTGTGGCCCTGGCTCCAGGGAGCAGGAAAGAACTGTACAGCCCTCAAGATTCCTACCAATCCAGAGCTTTCAAGAGAAGCCAACTCCTTTGGGACAGATACCATCAACACATGGTAAACCAAAATCAGGGGACAATTCCCAGCACAGGAAGATTTCCACCATCCTGCAGAACAAAGGTGTGATGGTGTTCACAGGGGTCTTACGATGAGGGAAGAGACGAGGATCTGCCTCCATGGTTCAGCAGGCTTGATTTATTATTTTGTGATATATAATTTATTAAAACTACACTAAAAGAATAGAAGAAAGGATTTCATCAGAAGGCTTGCTAAGAATAGAAGAGGAAGGAATGATAACAAAGGCTTCTGGCCTGGACTCTCTGTCTGAGCCAGCTGGGCTGTGATTGGCCATTAATTACAAACATCCAACATGGGCCAATCAAAGATCCACCTGTTGCATTCCACAGCAGCAGATAATCATTGTTTACATTTTGTTCCTGAGGCTTCTCAGCTTCTCAGGAAGAAAAATCCTAAGGAAAAGATTTTTCATAAAAGATATCTGGGACACAAAGGTGCTGAGACATTTTCTTCTGGACGTGCTGCAGCAGATAACTTGCTTTGCTGTACACTGTGTCTGCAGGGCTGGATCCGTGCCCACACAGGAGCTTGCAGAGAACAGCTGCTTTGGAAGCTCTTCCAGCTGGGACCAGCCCTCTCTCACAGGGCTTTGGGCAGAGTTTGAGCTTCCCCCCCAACATGCTCAGGTGCCCAAGGGCAGCTTGGTCTTGACACCAGCAGGGGGCTATTTACAAATCACAAACGGGACAGGGCTGCTGTGGAACTGCCTTGAGCTGTCTTATTTTCCAGCATCAGTCTCATTACATGGTTATGACAATGGGAAGATGCCAGCAGCTCACATCCCAGGCAGCAGACCAAGAACTTAATGTTACAACTTCCTTTATAAGTTTCTTGACCAATCACATAAAGCAAAAGCACATTGACAGTAGTTCTATCCAACCACTATAAGCACACGTACCTTTGGTTAAAACAATGCTTGCTTATTTTGAATACAATACCTGCTTGTAAGCCTTAAAGCACAATGCACAGAGCTCCATTATTAAGCTTTATTCCTCCTAATATCTTGCTAGATAAACTTTTCTGTAGCTTAGGCAGTTATTCTAGACAAGCGTTAATACACAGACCACTGTTCTATTTGTCCTTGCTTTTCTACTTTTTAAATAATTTTTCTGCTGGCCTATCTCATGGAAGCTGCTTAGCTCTAATCACAGTTCTACTGTATCTGAGGCTGCCTTTTGCAGCTTTCCCAAAACCCACTGCTTTTGTAGATTCCCACAATTCCCCCTCTCTGTTCATCTCAAAAGAAACCTTCATAATTGTGTCGTTTATTACTTGCGTTTTGTAGCCTTACTAGAATATTTCTTCCTATTACCTACTTAGATGCATTTTCTTGCTTGCACTAAAGCAGGGGCAGGGAGAGCAGGGACACCAGGGAAGTTTGCAGCCTTAACACAGCCCAGTGGGTACTTACAGTGAAAGATGTCAGTCTTTCCCTGGACAAAAGACGAGGTGTCGAGGTCTTCTTTGGGAATCCAGAAGCCATTTTGAAGGCAGCATCTCCCAGATGAGTGACAATGCCTCGACAAAACTGGAAGAAGCAACAATGGAACTCTGAAAATCCAGAACCCAGTTCATGGCAGATTCAAGGCATATACTGGTGCTAAAAATTTTCTATGATTTGAAAGTAGCTATGTGCTTGTTTGGTCTAAGTAGCTAGTATGTTAGGCCTCTAGTTGGACTTTATTTGAACTATAGGGCTGCCTTGTGCAATTCAAAGATGGATCATACTGAAAACTGGAGCTAAAAATCTGAACATTAAGAATAGTTAGAACAGACAAAGCTGCAGCCTAAATATTACTTTAAAATGGCAAGAGTGGATATCCTCTTCTTTAGGCTAAAGCACCCCTGATCTCTCAGCTGCTCCTCACAGGACTTGGGAGAGACTGGAATGTTATGGCTAATGGCTTAAAAATTGTTAGAAAGGACTTTCTGCCCATTGGGACAAAACTGTATAAAGAAGCTGCGACCACCCAAGCCCACCCTTCCCTGAAAATGCCTCTGGACTGGAACTTGGCACTGGGAGTTAAGCTGCCGAAGGGAACTTGAGACAAGACAAAGGTGACACTATTGTCCCATTAGCTCAGGGCTGGGGAGAAGTAAACAAGGCTGCAGAGAAAAACCTATCCACAACAAAGCCAAACCCAGCAGCTGTCCTGAAAATCAGCTCTGTCTGGCTTCAAGGTGGGCAAGTCATAGCCACAGACTCGTCTGCTGAGGCCAGGTTTGCACACAAACCTCCCATCAAAGACCTCCACAGTGCCCCCAGACCCATTCTTGAGGCCTTGCACCAGACAACTGCAGGGCACGCAAAGTAACACAACAGATCTGAAAATCCAGAAGCCAATTGATGGCAGACTCAAAGGACAGACAGATGCTAAAGATTTTCTATTATTTGAAAGTAGCAATAGACAGAGTCCAACTTGCCCCACCCCAGGGAGGCACCTGGGAGGTCCCACCTTGCCCAAATCTGCATGAATCCATTGGAGTCTTACGTTTTGCGAGACCTCACCACAGAGAAGACCAGAAGAGGATTTGATGGTATGCCAATGGGATCCATGGAATGGTGATGTTTTTCACTTCATCTGTCTCTGTCACTCTCCTTCTTCCCCTTCTTCCCAACCCCCCATCCCCCCCCCCGCCCCTGCCACCCCCCGCTTCTTTTTCTTTTCCTTTCTCTCTCTCTTCCTCCTATTTACTGTTACATAAAATCCAGACTATTGATTTTGGCATATGGTCTCATTTGCACCTCAATTCACAGGCCTCTCCCTAATAATTTTAATAGCCAGATGATAACAACCCACTGAAACTTGATGAAACTTGAACAGACCTCATTCACCTTTAAGCAGTTTAAGCAACCACTAGACGGGAAAAAAAGTATAGAGCAGTACATTTAGAAAATGTTGCATTCCTTCAGTGAAAAAAAAAAGCACAATCAGTAGAGCATATATTGTTCATCCACTCAGCTGTGCATTGTGGTGATGTTCACAGGGGTCTTAGGATGAGGGAAGAGATGAGGATCTGACTCTTGATTTATTATTTTATGATATATATTGTATTAAAATTATACTAAAAGAATAGAAGAAAGGATTTCATCAGAAGGCTAGCTAAGAATAGAAAAAAGAAAGAATGAATAACAAAAGCTTGTGTCTCAGACAGAGAGTCCAAGCCAGCTGACTGTGAGTGGCCATTAATTAGAAACAACTCTAGGAGACCAATCACAGATGCACCTGTTGCATTCCACAGCAGCAGATAACCATTGTTTACATTTTGTTCCTGAGGTCTCTCAGCTTCTCAGGAGAAAAAACCCAAAGGATTTTTCATAAAACATGCCTGTGGCAGTGCAGACCACTGAACTGCTGCACCAGAAGACGGGCATTATCCCATTATCCTGTATTTCCCTTTGGCATTCTCTCTCAGAGTGCAGATGAGACAAAACTAAAAAGTTCAACTTGAGTCAATCTTTACCTTCAAAGGAAATTCAGGAACTTTCTGCAGAGGCCAATGCTCTGCACACTGATGAACTCCTTGCAGAGGCCAATGCTCTGCACGCTCAGGAACTTTGCAGAGGCCAATGCTCCGCGAACAATTCCCCTGGCGAATCGCCCGGTGAAGCCGCCTGCAGGAGCCCAGGCTGCGCACAAGCAGCCGGGGCCGCGTTCTCAGGCAACTGAGGCCGCGCCGCTGTCACAGACGCTGCCACCGCCTTCGTGGTTTCCAGGCAGCCGCGGAAACCGGCAGCCGCCGCCCTTTCTCGGATCCTGCCCCTCCCGGCCCCGCACGCCCCCCAAGATGCTGCCGGGGCTCGGGGGCTTCGTCTGCCTGGGCTGGGGCTCGGCCTCCCCTGCGGGACAAGGTGAGGGGGGGTCCCCGGGGGTCGTGTCCCCCCGGGAGCGTGGGTGAGTCCCCCATGTCCCCCCCAAGCTGGGGTCACCCCCTTTTCTCTGCCCAGAGCTCCTGAGCCAGCTCCTGCTGCCCCCTGGGAGGGGCTTTGGGGAGCCCCCCGGGGACCCCCTTGAATGCCCATTCCTGGGCACTGGGACCCTTCGCATCTCCTTCCCCAGCTGCAGGACCCCCTGCACCCCCTTATCCTGCCCCGACACTCCCTGCATCCCCTTTCCCGGGTATCCTCCTCTCTCAGCCCCTGGATCCCCCGTTTCCATGAGCCCGGGGACCCCCGGACCCCATTCCCGGCCAGCCCGGGGCACCTCAGCCCCAGGCCTTCCTTTGCCCGGCGAGCGGTGACGTCACTGCAGACTCGGGCCGCCATTGGCGAGCAGCAAAGAGCGGCACCAATGGCGGGGCTGGAGGCGGCTCCGGGGCCGTGAAGAGCCTTGAGCTGTGAGGGGCCCTGAGGGGCCATGAAGGGCCGTGAGGTGTCACTCTTGCGCCCAGAATGACACAGGAACAGGCAGGAGGCAGTATTGCAGAAAGACTAAAAGAAGGTTTAATTCAAGAGAACCGTGCGGTTTTTATAGAGTGATACGATATATTCTGTTTGATTGGCTCTTTAACAAAAACACATTCTTTATACACCGTCCTTGAGAAGAAGAGAAAGATGAAGTAGAAGAACACCACCTGCGGATTGTTTATACTGAAGTTCTCACATTCTTACAGCTTGCTAATAATTCTCACAAGCTGCTGTGAGAAACACTTGCTGTTTCTCTCTCTCTGTGTCCCATGGCATCCACAGTGAGGGGCTGTGAGGGGTCTTGGGCAACTGTGAGGGAGCCATGAGGGGCCTGTGAGGGACCATGGGGAACTGTGTGGTGTTATCTTTTTATACTAAAAACTACGTGTACACTATTTACAATAACTTCTCAATACTTATCACCTATGTTAGACAGTGAGTTTTTACTCTAAACTAATCTAAAAATGCCAACATCACTTAAAAGATGGAGGAAGAAGGAAAGGAAGGAAGGAAGGAAGTGTGATAAATGAATTCACTGGATTCAAGGATCATACAATTATAAATTTATTATTATTATGCAAGCAAGAATAAGCAAAGTTCAGCACTGGGCGGCCGGGAGTCTCCGCTCCTCTAGGCTCGCACCGTTCCTATCCCCAAAGTCCACCTTTTATTGCCTTTTTCTCCCGGGTCCAGGGATGACGTGGTCTGTCTTTTGCGCTTGCTCGTTCAGTTGCTAGGGGGTCTTTTTCTGCCTTCTGGTGGTCGTGGGATGAAGGCTCCAGGTCTTCCTCTTTTAACCGCTGAGTGAACTTTTCCTTCTAAGGCATACCTATACAGTGGAATTTTCAGAACCCTATACGATTCCTGCAAGCCTAAGCAATTCTTGCGACTTTAGGGATTGTTATTACAGCTCTCCTCTGTGACCTCTTAGGTGAACTTTTCTTTACCATGGAATTCCCAAAGCACTATACGATTCCTGCAAGCCAAGCAACCATATGTGAACCATATGTGGCTATACATTTAAAATCAAGCGGTTTTAGCTATTTAGTTATGGCTTTGATATTGTATAACTATTTAGCTATTGATTAAATTAATGAACAAATATATTGCTACTTATTACACCAAGGTCTCAGCTCAAATGCTGTGTTTAATTCTAAGCTTTGCTGACAAGACCAAAGGTCCGACATTTCCCTGCATTTGGGTTTCCAACAACACTGATGCTGTTAGTTGCAGAGTGCCCGGGATCCGTCTTGCCAGTCAGCTCTGGCAGGAGGGAGGCAGCTGCCAGGGGGCTGCTTGTGGCCTCTGACAGCCCCATTGCTCAGGGCTTGCCAGCGCCCCAGCCCCTCAGGCCCTGCCCTACCCGGCCAAGCTGCCCGGCAGCAGTGCTGCAGCCCCACAGCAGCTCCAGAGCAGCCCCATCCAGAGGCACCTGGGAGCCCTCGGCAAGGCAGGCAGCAGCACACGGGCAGGAGGACACGGATGGCGCTTCCTGCCTGGCACAGGGCTTGTGGCCATCTCCAGGCACCGCTCTGGCAGGGATCCCTGCAGCTCCGGCCCCTGCCCAGCCGCTCTGTGGGCAGCACAAAGGCTTCAGCAGAACCACCAAAGACCAAGGGGCTTCTGGCCATTTTCCCTGCAGCACTGCATGCCTGGGAAGCTGGCTGAGCACAAGCACCCTTTTCCCCCTCCTCCCCTATGCCCTGTGGACCCTGGGCAGCAAAAGAAAGATCTTGGGAGTCTGTCTATCATAACATAGTCTATATTTACATTGGAAAGGAAAAGGATAAAAGGAAAAGAACATTCTTGAAGAAACAGAAAATTCATCCTGACTCAGGTGGCCCCAGCAAAAAGAGCTTCTGGGATCAGCTCTCCTCAGAGCTCCAGCAGGGCAGGCAGCCGAGCTGTGAGAGACGAGGCCGTGTCTTCCACGCCCTGCGCAGGTGATTTCGGAGCCACTGGAAGCTGGAGATGGGAGCCCGCTCTCCTGCCTTGAGGATGCACAGAGTTTGAATTGCCAGGCTTCCGACGGTGAGGCTGATGTCATTTGTTTTGTCTTCAAGGGCTGCAAGAGAGAGGAACAGAGCCACGGTCAGAAGCTGGAGCTGCGGGCAGGCGAGGAGAGCTGCCTGCCAGGGCCATCGCAGCTGGGTTTTGCCATGGCCAGGAGGGAGGAGGGAGCAAGGGGATCAGCCCGAAGCTGCTGGCCAAGAATGGGCCACGAGGCCCTGAAATCTCAGGGTGCTCTGCCCCCGGGAGCAGAGCCCTCTGCAGCCGGGGCAGGGCTTGCAGCTGTCCCCGGCAGCCCCCGCTGTCAGCCCGCTGGCCTCACTCACCAGTGCAGATCAGCTGCAGTTCTTGCTGCTGCCCCCTCAGGTGCCGCCCGGCCATGCCTGTGAACACAGAGCCTGTCAGGGCGCCAGCGGCACAGCTCCCTGCCGGCGGCGCTGCCGGCGCTGTGGCCACACGGGCTGCTGGCCCGGCAGGGCTCAGCCCGGGCCCTTGCCGCACGCTGCCGCCCCAGAGCACGGCTACCAGAGGGCGGCAGCAGCAATGCCCAGGCCGGGCGGGGCTCCACGGCGCCGGGCCCGGCTGGCGCTGCCGGGGCAGCAGGCGGGGCTGGGGCCGAGCTGCGGCGGGCCGGGCCGGGGAGGGAGCCCGGGCTCGTGGCTCACCCATGAACCTGATGGCCGCCTCTCGCAGGGGCTCCTGTGGGCTCCGCAGGTAGCGCAGGGCCCGGCGCAGGTGCTCGGCCGCTCTGCTCCTGTCCTCTGCCAGCTGCAAAGAGCGGCAGGAGGGAAGGGTTGGCGCGGGCTCCGCCCCTGGGCCGGGCGCTGCCTGCGCCCAGCCCCGGCCTCCCCTGGCCGCACAGGCCTGAGGCGCGGCCAGCAGCCGCTGGCCAAGGGCTCCCGAGGGCAGGGGGCAGAGGGCCGGCTGCTGCCCGGGGAGCCGCGGTGCCGGCCCGCAGCCCCGCCGGGCCGGGGCTCCGTGGACACCCGGCTGGGGCCCACGGGAGCCTGGAGAAGAGCCCCCGCGGCCTCTGGCTGCAGCAGCGGGCAGGGGCACAGCTGCTCGGCCCCGCACACTGAGCACTGCCCTCAGGGGCCTTCTCCAGGCTGAGCCTGTGGCTTCCAGGCCGTCCTTACCAGGCACTTGCTGAACTTCCACAGTTTCTGCTCCTTCAGCAGCTTTTTGAGATCCCTCCTCTTCATGAACTTGACCGCATAAAGCAGTGTTTCCCGAGAAGCCTGGAGAGCAGCAGAGACGTGGAGATGGCCCCACAGCCCAGGGCACGGGACCCACCTCCCCGTGCCATGGCCTGGAGGAGGCTGCGGTCCAGCAGGCGCAGGGCAGGAGGCAGCCGAGCCCCCTGCCAGGGGGACAGCAGCAGCCCACCAGTCCTCACCTCTGCCACACGCTGATTCTCATCATTGCAGTGGAAGAAGAGTGGAAGCAGGCTCTGTTGCACAGGGCTTTCCAAAGGTTTTTCTCTCTCTTCCAAATACTCCATCATGTCTCTGAAGAGTTTGATGGAGAGCAGCTGTACCTGGCTATTATCCTGTATGAAAAAAAAGGAAAAACTACCTCAGCATTGGCTCCTCCAGGGCCCCCTGGGCACAGGGCTGGAAATGCACAGGGCACACAGTTTCCAGGCAGCAGCCAGTGGCTGTCGCTGGGGGCACAGAGCCTTACGTGGTCAAAGAGTGGCAGGAGCGCCTCAGCCAGCTGCAGGGCAATGGGGGTTGCCATCAGAATGTGTTTGTGCAGGAGTATAAAGCTGAGTGTGATGAGTGTCATCCCAGCTATCTCTGCATCATTGTCCCCCAGTAGGTCCATGAGGCTTTCGGTCAAGCTCCACATTCTTTCGGCCTGTGCGGAACACAAGTCTGTGAAAGGCCAGCCTGCTGCTGCAGGGCCCAGAGGCCAAAGGCCTGTCCCGAAGCACTGGGGCAGCTGAAGTGGGAGGCAGGAGAGCTGGGAGCAGCTGCCCCAGCACCCCAAGCCCAGGCAAGGCCAAGCCACTGCGTTCTCAGCACAGCTTCAGCCACCGCCCCCTTCTCACCATTGAGGGATCATCAATGAGCTCGAGAAGGGCCCTGAGCGCCAGGCGACGCCTCTCCCTGCACTCGCTCTGCAGGTACCGTGAAGAGACCTTCACAACACTGTCACCACATTCACTCGGGTCCAGGCACTCAAGGACCTGAAAGGCACAGGGCAGTGACAGGGAGCCGGCCAGCAGGAGCCCGGAGCCGCACAGGGCTGGGCCCAGGCGGCAGCAGCAGCAGCAGCAGCAGCAGCAGCAACAGCAGCAGCAGCAGCAGCAGCACAGGGCATGGGCACCGTCCCAGGTGTCTGCGGCGACGAGAGGGAAGAGAGCTGGGAGGCAGCTCAGCCAGGTAGCGCTGGACACCCGGCTCACCTCCACAAGGAATGCCAGGGCGGGCAGATCCCAGTGTGGCTCCTGTGTGCTGAGCAGCCAGAGGAGGTGGAGTGCAATACTGGAACACAACCGAAGACAAGCATGGCGCATCTCCCTAGGAGGGCGAAAAAGGGACCAGGAAGCTGAGGAAATCTCTCCAAGGACAGGCTCACAGAGCCTGGTGGTCTTTCACCACCATCCTGCAAGGGGCCCTGGGCCCTTAAGGAGGTGTCTCCTGCTGCGCTCTCTCCCCTCCAAACCTTTTCCGGTCTGCTTGGCCGTCCCTCAGTGTGTCCTTAGCCGTCCCTCAGTGTGTCCCAGGGCCTTGGGGTATGTGTGGGACAGCTCGGGCACAAAGCACAAATGCCGGGAGCAATGGGGAGAAGGGGAGTCTCACCTGGCCAGCAGACCCACGGCCTAGTGGCGGGTGTCAGCACAGAGCAGCGTGTCCCAGCCACGTTTGCGTTCCACTGACACTACCACATCCTTGTACTGCTTTTGGCAGAGCAGGCACTTCAGGGTCTGCACTGCAAACCTGTGTGCACAGCAAAGGCCAGGTCACGCTGGCAGCACTGGCTCCTTGGCAGGCCACGTGGCAGGGACAGGAGGAGTGGGATGGAGCACCTGTTGGGGCTGATGGCAAGGCCGTGCTCTTCCAAGCATTCCTTCCAGAAGGTTTGGACCTCCTCTGGCATCTCCTCTGTGCTGAAGAACACTTGGAAGAGCAGATGCACAAATAGGCGGGGGAAATACGGCCTCACCACACGTGGGACAGGGGGCTCCTGGAGGATCTTCCACATCACCATGGTTGCCTGCAAAGGACAAAGCCCCCCGAGACAGTGCTCAGTGCCCAGGCGTCCGTGTGGCAGGGCCCGAGCGTGGCAGGGAGAGGCCCGGAGAGAGGCAGGGGGAGCACGGGGCCAGCTGGGCCTGAAGCTGCCCCTGGGCCAGGTTTCAGGCCAGTGCCTGAGGCAGGCAGATGCAGTGGGGGAAGGAGGATGGAGAGCTCTGGAGAGGCGGCCTTGGGGCCAGCAAAGGCCACTTGCAGAAACTCACAGCCAGGCCAAAGACAGCCGTTTGGTCCCCATCGGAGGTGCACGTGCTGTGCTCTGGCCAGCTCCCCAGCACATCCAGCAGGATCAGCTGCACTGGCTCTGCAGTCCTGGACGAGCACATGATGGTCTTCCACATGGCCATGGCAGCTCTGCGGGGTCAGAGCTCTGTCTCAGGGGGGGTCTCAGACACAGCAGCGGGGGGAGCTGAGCTGGCTGCCAGTTCTGCCTCTGCCCACTGGCCCTGGCCAGCAGCAGCCAGGCAGCCCAGGCCTGTGGGGACAGAGCCCTGAGGGGCAGGGAGGGAGCATGGCAGCAGGCTTAGGGGCCGACGTGCCAGGGCTGGGAAAGGCAGCAGCCAGAGGGCCCTGGAAGTGTCTGTTGCTCAGACACCTGTGGCAGGCTGTACAGGGTGATGGGCTGGGGAGGCCTGATCCCTCTGGGCAGGTGGGCCCCATACCTCTCACAGGACGGGGCCACACGCAGGAGCGTCACGACTGTGTCACCCGGGTGTGCTTTGGTGAGTTTCAGCAGGGCCTTGTCCAGCCTGTGCTCGGCAGAATCATTGGCCAGGAGCCACTGGTGGATGAACCTCACCATGGCGGGCACCTGGAGAAGGCACGGGGAGACTTGGAAAGCTGCCAGAGGGAGCAATGTCCCCAGGGTCCCCAGAGAAGTACTTCCCTTCCCAGCACACTGCCATGACCTCAAAGGCTCCCAGGGACCAGCAGGCGTGGCTGGGAAAGCCACGTGACTCATGGGGAAATGGAAGCCTGGCCCCAGGCTGCTTACTTGTTCTGGCCTGGCAACACCCTTCTCCAGGAGCAAATCCAGCAGGGCGGCACTGGTCTCATGATGGAGGAGCTCTGAGTGAGCTCTGGGCCCAGTGCCCATGGTGATGGTCTCTTCCTGCTGAATGCTCCGGATGAAGTTGCAAACAAACTGTAGGAGAAGGGCAGGAAGCCGGGGATGTTGCATGGAGTGCTGCACACACGGTGCTGGGCTGAGCAGGGACAGCAGGCCCAGCCCAGCTGGGGGTGGCTGCAGGTACCTGCGCTGTGCTGCGGAAGCGGCCACGGCTGGATTCCTGCTCTTGTGTGCGCTCCAGGGCTGCACCTGGCAAAGAGCGAGTGCAGCCAGAGCTGAGGGGCTGCGGGAGAGGCCGGAGAACACAGCCCAGCCCTGCGCCCCCCAGGCTGGGAGAGCCTCAGGATGCCCCTGGGGATGGAGCACAGCCACTGCAGGGTGTCTGCCCGGGCCCTCTTCCGTCCTGTCCGTGGGCATTTCCCCAGGGGATGGGATGGGATGGGATGGGATGGGATGGGATGGGATGGGATGGGATGGGATGGGGTGGGATGGGATAGGTGGGATGGCATGGGATGGCATCACATGGGGTCAAGCTGTCTGCAGGCTCCAGCCCTGCAGCCCAGCTCTGCCACTCACCCTCCTGGGGTGGATGGAAAGGCACCACCTCCTCAGTCTCGTGTGCTGGGGCAGCTCCAGGGCCTTCTTCCTCCTCCTCCTCCTCCAGCCAGGCCATCTTGGGCACTCTCGGGGGTCTCTGCTCCATGTCTCTGACTGGAGCTACTTGCAGGAGAGGTGCCCTGGGAAAGCTCTGGGGCACCAAGTCCCACGCTCTGCCCTTGAGGGCAGCTGAAGAATAGAAGCCTCGCAAGGCCACGGCTCACCGAGTTCTGTGCGCTGGCCTCGAGCTCAGCTGCAGGAAAAAGGCTGCGGAAAAGCTCGGGCTCAGACGGGAACGAGCGGTGCTGTGTGGGGGCTCCTCACGGCACCACACTGTCCCGTTGTGCCCTGTTGCATGCTCCCAGCTCCCGGGCAAGCTTCTATTTCCCACGTGTCACAAAGGGGCCTTGGTCACCGGCTTCCGTTCCATGGCACGGTGATCGTGCTGCAGCGTGCCACCCAGGGCCCTTGCACACACTGCCGCCTGCCCTGGGGCCGCCCCCAGCCCAGCAAAAGTGGCCCAGGCTGGAAGGAATGCCTGGCCCCAGGTGTCTAAGGCAGCCCCACAGGATCTTTAGGAAGGGCTCAGAGCATCAGCAAACGCTGCCCTGCTCTGCGGGCTCAGGGCAGCACAAGGAGCCCCCAGGGCTGCCGACGCAGCTGCGCTGGGAAGGGCCCGGGGCCTTCCAGGGAAGCTGGCACGGCCTCCTTGGGACACGTCCCGGCCCGTGGCCATCCTAAACCCACGGGTGTGACACGCACAGGGAACGTGTGGGCCCGGGCACGAATGCTGCTCTGAGCCCTGGGGCCCGGGCAGCACTGACAGCAGCAGCTGTGGCAGAGTCCCCGCCCAAGCAGAGCTGCCACCCCCCAAGCCCTGGCAGCGCCGGTGCCCGTCTCCTGCTCCAGAGACCTGTGCCCCCGGGGGGCTTCTGTGCCACAGGGAGCCAAAGCCCACCTGCATTGGGGGCTATGCTCCTTCCTGCAGGGGCTGATGGGCAGAGCACCTGGAGCAACTGCTAGCAACACTTGCTGTCTGTCAGATGATGTTGCTCCTTCCTGAAATGTATTTTTTTCATGGAAGGCATTCGCAGTAGCACCACAACACCATCCCTTTCTGAGTTTCCCAGGGCAATTAGATTGCAAAGTAACACTGTGATGTTTCCTTGTGCTTTTCTGACTCTCTTTCCTCCATTCTGGGAAAAATAGAATCTGCCCTGGCTCTGATATTCTCGGCTTCAGTTGCTGCCTGTCTGGCTGTGGCAGCTCATGTCCAAACAAAACTGTGTCCCTGCTGAGCACAGCAATGGGTGGCCACAAATAGGGAGGTTCCCCAGTGAACATGAAGGCAGACACATGGAAGTGCAGAGGATAAGGATAACTCTGGGAGGAGAAGCTGTTCAGTGTCTCTGATTACGGTGCCTGCACCCTGAAGCAGCAGCCAGGAGAAGTGCTGTAAGCAGACACGTGCAGTTTTGGGCACCACAATATAAAAAGTAAGCCATTATCCAGAATGCAAAGGAGGACTGCAAGGATGGAGTGTGGTCTGGAGGGGCAGCCCTAGGTGCAGCTGAGGCCACTCTAGTCTATTCAGCCTGGAGGAGAGTAAAGGGCGTCACTGTGGTCTCCAACATCCTCCTGAGGGGAATCAGAGGGGCTGCTGCAGCTCTCATCACTGTTGGGAGCAGTGACAGCACTTGAGAAAAGGGCAGGAGCTGGGACAGGGCAAGTTTCATTTCTATATCAGGAAAAGGTTTTTCACCCAGAGCACGGTCGGGCACTGGCACAGGTTCCCCATTGACGCAGCCCAGCGGAGCCCGGGCCGGCTCTGGGGAAAACTCCGGCGCTGTGCCAGGAGTGGGGAACGGCCAAGGCGTGGGCTCTGCCTGCGGCTGAACCTGATGAGCCACTGCTCAGTGGCTCAGGATCTAATAACTGCGGCACGGAGCAGGCAAAAGAGAAGGAGGAGGCTCCTCCATTGTGAGGTTCCACAGGCAAAGGTTTATTCCAAGGGCAGGATTCAGAAGCAAAGAGCCACCAGCACTTCTGTGCACGGCATTTTATAGGGGTACAACTCAGGGGGTGGATACAAACCTTTGACCAAGAAGGAATCTGCAGGGCAGGAGCGAGGGGATTACATCAGTTGCTTGGGACTAATTAGGACAGATGGGAGGACAGGGTAGGTCCCATGGATGAGTGGGGTTTCCTGCAATAGGGGAATTCCAAAGGGGTGGTGCAGTCAGGGATTGGTCCAAGACAAAACTGACAGGGAAGGTTCAGGAATAAAGAGCTGGGTTACCTTGACAGGCAGGGAAGGAGCTGGAACAAAGAATGGGGAATGGCATGAAGGACAGCTTTGAGGGAGGGCAAAACCTAGGGGTAAACCAACTTGGAGAAAACAGGGGGTACATGAAAACAAACTATTATAAGATAACTGATAAATAAACACAAACTGCAACACCCCAGGGAAATGGGCACAGCACCAAGCCCGTCTGAGGTTGAGAAGTCTTTGAACAACATCGAGCAGTCACTCAAGCTTTTAGACACTACATCAAAAGTCAAGGGTTGTGAACTCTAGGTTTACATGAGTATATATACTCCTGAGTTTTACTTTAGGCAGTGTTTTAAGAAACTTGTTTTATGTCCGATCATAGCCCAGTTCCTTGTAGATTGTGTGGAACGTGTAATCCTTTTGTTTTCATTGCTTGTTAGGACTATTAAAAAGAATATTGGTGCTGGGTGACTCAGAGACACCCAGTGTGTGTTAAGTGCAGTATACAGGGCATAAAGAGAAGGAAAAGAGAAGAAGTAGTAATACATACTGGTAAGTTTGGAAATTAAGATAGCATTAAGAATGAATAACACAAGAAGTAAAAATGTTATTAAAAAGAGTCCACTAGAATATATTTTAGCACATGAGAAAGATTTGGGAGGAATCCCAGAGGGTAATTTTTCAAAGAAAGGTAATCTGATTAAATACTCTACCCCATGGTAGTAGCCTTGGTATCAGTTAGAAAGTGGTGAAAAGTGATCCCCTAATGGAACTTTAAATTATCATCCATTGTGACAGTTGATGTTATTTTTATGAAAAGAAGAAAAATGAGATCATGTGATATATGCAGACGTGTTTTTTACCCTGGAGAATAAACCTGAGTGGCAGAAAGAATGTGGCTTTGATTTGACCCCACAGGACCCTTTAGTCCTTACTTTGGAAAGAAATAACAGGCAGAAAATAAAGCGATGCTGTTCAGCATGTAGCATAGGGCAGAGATGTTTGAAATTGGCTAAAAGGCATGAGGAAGATTGTGTTCTAGGTGTCCAAGAGTTACAGCCGAGTTACCCCAGGCCAGCTTGGGTACACTCCCCCTCACCCAACCACTCCGCACCCTGAATGAAACCCAAATGGCAGTGAGGATGAGATGAATAATCCTGGGGAGGGGACAATTTCAGAGACCCCAGTGACAACCAACACAAGGAATAAAACCAAGGAAACTCTGCCTTTAGTCACCCCTTACGGCAAGTAGTGGGTCCCCCAAGGAGAAGCCATGTGGGTCAACTTCTGCTTTTCTACTAGTGACCTGAATCATTTGCAGGAAAAAGTTAAAATTTCTAGAGAAAACCCCAGCAAAGTAGCAAAACAATTTGAGTTCATAGTCAGGAATCGAGACCCAGACTGAGGTGATACTGATTTCATGCTGACAGAGCTAAGAAAACCAGCTAAAGAGTTGGTGATAAAGGTAGCCAGAGCCCATGTGCAGGGACAAATTGCTAGTGGAGCCTGACAAGGTACAGTGGACCAGCTGTTTCCTACTGTAAACCCTTTGTGGGACCTGAATGATGCAGGCAGCTGTGCAATGTTAGCCAGATACCAGGAACTAGTCAAATTTGAATTAAAAAAATGCCATTCCAGAAGCAATAAATTGGTCAGTAATATATAATGTTACACAGGGACAGCACGAGTCACTTTGTGAACAGGCTCTGAGCAGCTGCACGTAAATGCACAGCCCTGGATCCCTGGTCGGATATGGGAAAGCAGCAGTTCCTTTCCCTGATGTTTGGGCAATCTAGCCCAGATGCCAGGCAGGAACTTCAGAAGCTGAAAGAGCCTGTAAAGAGAGATTTAAAGGCATTAATGAAAAAGCATAGAAGGTGTATGATAATAAAGACAGAGAAAAAGAAAAAGAACTCCCTGCAGCCATGGTGGCAGCTCTGGATCAGCTCCAGGGAGAGGACGTGGGCGGGGATGAATCAGAGGCAGGGACCAAAATTCCAGAGGCAGAGGAGGTTCAAAGCAGCCACAGGCCAAGCTGGGGCCAAATCAATGTGCATATTGTAAGAAAGGACACTGGAAATGCCAGTGCCCAGAGTTAGCAGACACAGTACACAAAACTCTTGTAGCCACTCTAGATGGTAAGAAATGACCAAGACTGGCAGATCTTACCCTAGCAGGCCCACTGGTTAAAATACAGCTGAAGAATGATAAGGAAGTTGAATTTTTAGTAAATAGTGGAGACACATTTTCACTCTTGAATCAAGCATTGATACCCAAAAGTGAAAACTGTCTTCAAGCAAGAGGAGCCACTGGCCAGCCAGAACAATGAATTCTTCTTAAACTGCTTAAATGTAAAATTGAGAAGAAAATGAGAATATATCAGTTTCTTGATTTACCAAACTCACCCAAATCTGCGCTAGGCAGGGATTTGCTGGAAAATTTAGAAGCGACAGTTCAGCTTAAAAAAAGAAAAATGAAATTTAAGGTACCTGAAGACAAATTGGTTTTAGCATTAGGACAGACAATTGACACAAGACCAACAAACAATAATAACTTTAGAGCAAGTGTTGAATCAGGTGTACCCAAGAGTAGGGGATACCGATAGGCCAGGAAAATCAAAATGAGCAGACCCTGTAAAAATGGAGCTGCAGACAAGAGTTAGGCCAGCAGTCAGAAAGCAATAGCCTTAAAGATTAGAAGATAGGAAAGGAATACAGGCAACAATCACTAAATTCCTGACATTAGGATTATTGGAAGAATGGGAGTCCAAATTTAATATTCCTAGATTGGCAATAAAGAAACCTAATGGAACTTAGAAACTAGTGCCAGATTTACAGGCAATTAATGATTTATGCCCGACTACCTTACTAGCTAAGCTTTGAGATGATTTAATTTGGTTTCCAGTGATAGATGTGAAAGATGCTTTCTTCTGCCTGCCACTTGCAGAAGTGAAAATATATTTGCTTTCGAATGGGAGAACCTAGCACAGGCAGGAAAAACCAACTTAGCTGGGCAGGATTACCTCAGGGGTTCAAAAACATTCCCAGTTTTTGGGAGTCAGTTGGCTGAAGAATTAGAGCTATGGCAATCACTGCCTGGGGAAGGAACACTCCAACAGCATGCAGATGATTTGTTAATTGCTACTGACACTACTAAAGAATGTTTTGAGCGGGCAGTGAAGCTTTTGAATGTTCCTGGACTGAGTGTCGATCGAGTATCTGCACAGAAAGCCCAGCTGGAGCAGCAGCTGTGGCTGTGCCCCTCCGAGGGGGTGCTCGCAGTCCCCGGCTTGCCCTGGCACAGCGAGCGGCGGGGACACTCTCCCGCTCCTCGGGAGCCGCGAGAGCGGCTGAGGCTTTTGCCTGCTGCGGACGAGACACCGAAGCCACGCTGGTAGGAGAAGGAGAGGGGACTCCAGCTGGGGGCACAGTCCAGCTTTATTAGAGAGCTCCAAGGAGATCTGCAACCCAGGGCATCCAGAGAACTGGAGACAGAGAACTGGGCTGTGCAAGGTATTATAAAGGGCAGAGTGAACAGGGGAGGGGATGGCCCATCTGCCAATGGAATTCCAGGAGGGCATGGGGAGCAGGGAAACAGACATGTAGGGGAACCGATGGGGATAAACCGGGGGAGGGGCCCCGGTGCCTGAGCCTATCACTCGACACCCTTGGGAGAAGTTTCTGGAGGGAAGGGATGGGCTGCGGAGTGACAGGCAGGACACAGGGGAGGGGTTGAGGGGATGACAAGGCAGTTTTCAGGGAACCAGGGAAGGAGGCAGTGAGATTGACATTAAAAAGGAGGGAGGAGGCAACGGGGGCAGAACTGTTATAAGTTGCAGTGAGGAACCAACCACCGACAAGTGAGTCCAAATTAAATGTAATTTATTAATTGATAGTGCAAGCGATAATAGGCAAATTACAGCACTGAGTGCAGCCAACAAAAGGCTTGCACCCACCTGGGAGCCCTGGGTGTAGCCGGGGAGTCACTGCTCCTCCTTCGGCCCACACCACTCTGCAGTTCAGTCCTCCTTTTTATCTGTTGTTGTTGGGTGTCCCTCCAGTGTTCTCTGCGTCTGTGCCGATAGTTGCTAGGGGGTCTTATTCTGCCTTCTGGTGGTTGTCTGGATGAAGGCTCCCGTCCTCTTCCTCGAGGACTTACAATAGCTTTGACCATAAATAGGCACATAGCTACATATAGTTACACATTTGTTTAGTTGGCCTTTCAACATATTAGCTTCTGACAGTTTGCGGTTTAAGCCTTAGGACATTTTTTTTTGCAATATATTAGCCCATTATATTCATCTTGCAACATATTAGCTGGTTACATCTATCCTTGTGGGGTTTTTTTTATTATTGGCTTTTCCCCCCTCTTATAGTCTTTTTAGCAACTTGATGAACAAACTAAGACATTAACTCATTACAATTCCCCCCTTTTTCTTTTACCCATTTTGTTCATCAAATCGTCTTAATGCAAGTTGACTCAAGGTGGCTTCCTCTCCCAATTCTAGATTTTCTACCGGTTCATATTTAGTCTTGATTAAAATGAGATGGGCTACCTCTAACCTTCCTTTCACTATCTTAAATATTGTATTAAATATGCAGGGTCCAAAAGTTAGCCCAAGAATTATCATAATTGCTGGTCCTGCTATTGTAGAGAGTAGGGTGGTTAACCATGGGGATTGGTTGAACCCATACTCGAACCATCCTTGTTGGGCCTCTCTTTCTCTCTTCCTTTGTGCCAGCCTTTCCCTCAATTCAGCCATTGAGTCTCGGACCACTCCGGTATGGTCCGTGTAAAAACAACACTCTTCTCTTAGAGCAGCACATAGCCCTCCTTGCTGCATGAACAAGAGGTCTAACCCTCGTCTGTTCTGCAGGGTGACTTCTGAAAGTGAAGAGAGAGATTTTTCGAGGAAGGAAATTGATTTCTCTATTTTCTGTAGGTCCTCATTGATAGTCATCTGTAGTTGGGAGAGCCCTTGCTGTTGAGTTGCAAGGGCTGAGATACCTGTGGCTGCACCGGTAGCACCTAAACCGAGGAGCATTGCTATGGTTATTCCCGTTATTACCTCCCTTTTTTGGATTCGGTCTGGTTCTTCTAAGGGGTGATACATCTCCTCTTCCTTGTGGTACAGGACCTTTGGGACCATTAAGACTTGAATACAAAAGTCGTTAGCATTATCGAATCTATGAAGGAGTATACAGGGGCTTACCCCAGATGGCTGGAAAACCCACATTCCTGATGTGGCCGGAATTGCCCATTTATAGTTCTTACTCTTAGGCATGATATATTTGGTGCAGAAATTGCCCATCCGCCTTGCTGAGGCTGCATTACCGAAACATTTGCCTTGGCCTGTGACCTGACTTAGGGTAGTTCCTCTCCGGGGAATGTCCCACCTGCACTGGTGTGGATTCTCTGTTGTTGAGTAGTTAAAGGGGTTATTAAGGGTGATACCTTCATAAAAGGGGGGCTTCACATCATAACATAGCCAGCATGATTTCCTAAGGTTTGGGTTAGATTGATTCAGTGATAAAAAGGTAGCATTTAATACACTAAGAAACGGATCGTAAAAAGCTGAAGTCTCTAAGGGATTATAAAAAGTAACGTTGTGACTAGCCGTGGCTCCCTTTTTGGGCCCACCTGTTGTAAGAATTGGATTGGGTCCAATTGGTCAGGGTATCGATGGTAAAAGTTGGACAATTTGTAAGTTCACCTAAATATCGCGAAAGGTGCGACCAAATACCGACCATACTCTTCCCGTGGCCCAACTCTTATGGGTTGGTTGCAGAATTGTCATGGTATAACCCTTGCAAGTGTGCTTTCTCCCATCCCGGGGCGTATGTATCTGTTTGCTACTATCGAACAGTGGTTCGCGACAGCCACGGGGAGCATACTTGACTTGCAGGAACTTATCAGGTTGCTGTGGTTGCCATCTATTACTTGTTACAATAGTCTCACAACCCCAATATCCGCAGTACCTGTACCCAGGATAATTATAGTAACTTTTGCCTGGGTTAGAAGCAGGACACCAATAGGTTTGGTGCCGTGCTTGTTCTCCAAAACGAGGAAACCCCAGTCATAGGGGAAAAATGTCCTTTAATCTAAATTCAAAAGATGGGTCGGTTGATGTAATAGTTTCTTTGATAACAATTTTGTCTGAAAGGTGGCGTAGAACCCACTTAAATGGCTGGTACGGGTAGTATTCTGTATCAGTCTGCCCTCTGCTGATTAATCTGGAAAATAAGATCACATAGAGGTACCATTGCCACTTGGATCTCATTATTGTAAGATTCCTTGAGAGTTGCTGATCTGATTGATGATTGGCTGCTTTTTCTAAAAAAAACTGGGATATACGGGTTGTGGGAGCGTTCAAGAATCCAGTCCTGCAAACAAAACCCTTAGATTTAAGTGAATCTCGTATCTGCTTGAATTAGATGTTCTCCTTCCCCCTCTATATTTCTAGTTACTTATTCCTATGTTCCCTATCGCAGACATCTTTCATGAAAAATCCTTTCTTAGGATTTTTCTTTGTGAGAAGCTGCAGTTTCATCAACCAAAAGTAAACAGTGGTTTACTGCTGCTGTGGAATGCAACAGGTAGACCTGGGATTGGTCTCCTGTGGATGCTTGGATTTCCTGACCACTCATGGCAGAGCTGGCTCTTGCTCTGTCTGAGACACAGATCTTTGTTATTCATTCTTGTCTATTCTTAGCTTAGCTAGCTTCTGAAGAAACCTTTTCCTTTCTATTTCTTTTTAGTATAGTCTTAATGTAACATATATCATAAAATAATAAATCAACCCTTCTGATCATGGAGTCAACATTCTCATCTCTTCTTCATCCTGAAAACCCTTGTGACCACAGTCACATGGAGTTGCTGGGACGCGGGAGCGCGACCGTCCCATCGGCCGCAGCGCTGTCAGGCAGCGCCTGCACGCTGGGCACGCTTCTGGTGGGTCTGGTCTCCCCAGAAGCAGGGAATCAGGCAGACCCTGCCTCAGACCCAGTCAGAAACCCAACCAAGTGAGACCAGAGGCAGGGGCCCCTTCCCGTCCCTCTGGGGCACAGCTGCAAAACAGCCGCTGTGTCTTCCTGCGCCTGTGTCTGGGCTGTGCTGAGCCCAGAGCCGGCCAGCTTGTGCTCTGCTGTGCCAAGAGCGTTCTGGGCAGGCAGGCAGACGTGCTGCGTGCACAGTGGGGAAGGGGCTCACGAGAGCCTCCTGTGGGAACAGGGCTCCGCTCCCTGGCTGGGAACAGCCTGGTTTTGCTGCCGTGAGCGCAGGCAGGAGTTCAGGCACTTGAATGGGCAGCGGACACCTATTGTTTCTAGGGGGCCTGGGGCTGCGCGCCACAAGGGACACGAGGAAACAGACTCGGGAGAAGGAAGGTGAGCTCGATCTGTGCAGTGCCTGTGCTACAAGGTGCAGAAGTAATTCAGCCTTGCCAGGGTTTCCTAAGTGTGTGTTGGTGTTGGCCGGGAAATGCACATATTTGGGGAAATGGAGACATTTGGGGAAATGCCTTTGGAAGAGAGGGGCTTGCTTCTCAAGCAAAGTGCTTCCCCAGGAGCCCCCAGTGAGGTAGGTGCAGGCTGTCTCCCTTTGGCTCCCTGCCCCCCTTTCGTCCTTGAGGCCCTTTGCACTTGGCAGAGGGACGTGGGAAGGGAGAAGGCTGTGAGGAGCAGCTTTGGCATCTGCCTGGGTCTGCAGAGACCAAGCCAAGCACCAGTGGCGGCAGGGTGTGTCCCACCCCTTTCAGCACGGGAAAGAGAGGGATGATCTCTGTCCAGCCGAGAGCCCCAAATACCTCTCAGAGAGCTGTGAATTCAAAGGCCTTTATGCACACATTGATGCCATCTTCCCTATCTGCTGTGTTTGAACTCTTGGCAAGAGGCGTTTGCCTCTTGCTTGCTGGAAGCTGCTCTGCTCCAGGGCCGGCACCGAGCTGGGCTGTGCGGGCACCGTGGAGAGTCCTTCCCCGAGCACTTGGCAGGTCGTGGTGTGTCCAGGGCTGTGTTAGACACTCGGGGCAATGGATTCCTTCCAAGCGGGGGCACCTAGGGTGGGGAGGGGGTGGCCCTGGGGCACGTGGCAGCATGTCCCTTTGTGACATGATACAGCGGGGTGACCGTGGAACCGAAAGGGACAGCGTGTCTGAGCAGCGCTTTGTGACACGCGCTGACATAGGGGCTGGCACGGCGCAGCCACACCACAGTGCTCGGTGCACGCAACGGGACAGGAGGTGACAGAGCGGTGCTGTGAGGTGTCCCCACACAGCCGGCTCGTTGGTTGCTGACCCGGAGCTCTTCCGAGGCGTTCCTCCTGTGGCTGGCCTCACAGCCAGACCTCGGGATTCGGTGACTTGGAGCTCTTCTGAGTCATCTCCCATCCCTGCGGCCGGTGCCCTCGTGGCCAGGCCGTGGGACTTGGTGACCTCCATCGTTCACCAGGTGTCTCCTGTCATTGTGACAGGAGACCTCGAGTGCAGGACTTGCTGTCCTGTAGCCTTCCTGAGGCTCCTCTGTTGCAGGTGCCCGCAAGGCACAACTGCAGCATTTGCTGACTCTGGCCTTGGCCGAGGCATTTGAAAGTGCCCTCGAGGTCAGAGAGCAGGATGGCAGGCAGACTGCTCAGCCTGTTCAAGGGGCTGCGGGGCAAGAAAAGCAAAGGCCCTGCAGCTGCCCCAGCGCAGCAGCCTGCAGAGCCGGAGCAGTTGCAGCCGCTGCAGGACGGTGAGTGGCAGAGCCGGGCCGCAGGGCCGGTGCCTGCAGCCGGCCTGGCCCCATCCCATCCCATTCCATTCCATGCCATGCCATGCCATCCCATCCCATGCCATGCCATGCCATGCCATGCCATGCCATCCCATCCCATCCCATCCCATCCCATCCCATCCCATCCCATCCCATCCCATCCCATCCCATCCCTGTCCTGTCCTGTCCATGGATAGGACAGAAGCTGGGCTGGAGCACCTGGCAGCCGTGCTCCATCCCCCGGGGCATCCTGAGGCTCTCCCTGCCTGGGCGGTGCAGGGTTGGGCTGTGTTCTCTGGCCTCTCCTGCAGCCCCTCAGCTCTGGCTGCACTTGCTCTTTGCCAGATGCAGCCAAGGACCCGACAGAGGAACAGGAAGCCGCCCGTGGCCGCTTCGGCAGAACGGCGCAGGTACCTGCAGCCATCCCCACCTGGGCTGGGCCTGCTGGCACTGCTCAGCCAAGCAGCAGGCTTGGAGCGCTCCATGGATTCTCCCTCCCTTGCTGCCCTTCTCCTGTGGACCCTCTGTGAATTCATCACGTGCCTTTGGCAGGAAGAGACCGCCGGTGCGGGCACGGGCATCTTGGAGAACCTTCCGTTCCTCGATGCCGAGACCGGTGCTGCCATGCTGGATTTGCTTGTGGAGAAGGGTGTCTCCAATCCAGCGCGAGTAAGCAGCCTGGGACAAGGGCTCATTGGCCCCAGCAGTGGTGCGGCGCCTCGAGCCGGTTCTGCTGGCCCCCCTCGGCCTTTGAGGCCCGGCCCGATGCGTTTGGAAGGGAAGCACTTCTCAGGGGAAGTTGCTGCTCTGGCACCTCTGCAAGTCTGCCCGTGCCTTCTGCAGGTGCCCGCCATGGTGAGGTCCATCCACCAGTGGCTCACGGCCAATGAGGCTGCTGGGCACAGGCTGGACAAGGCCCTTCTGGAGCTGACCGAGGAATACCCCAGTGACGTGCTGATCACCCTCTTGCACTGGGCCCCATCGTGTGACAGGTGGGGCAGCCCCACGTGCCTTGAGGGCTTGGGCTTCACCGGCCCCTCACCCTGTAAAGCCTGTCCCTGCTGACTGCCAGACAGGCAGGGAGTTGCAGGATCCTCTGGCTCCTCTGTTTTCCAGTGCTGCCATGGCAGCTCCTGAGCCTGGTGCCATGCTCCCTCCCTGCCCCTCGGGGCCCCTGTACCCACGTGGGCTGGCTGGCCGCTGCCGGCCAGGGGCAGTGGGCAGAGGCAGGGCTCAGGGCCAGCGCGGGCCCCTGCAGCTGCCCAGGCCACGGCGCTGTGGCCAAGACAGCCCTGACACAGAGCTCTGACCCCACAGAGCTGCCGCCACCATGTGGGCAACCATCATGTCCTCGAGCAGGACTGCGGAGCCGGCGCTGCAGCTACTCCTCGATGTGCTGAGCGCCTGGCCAGTGAGCAGCGTGTCCACCTCCGATGGGGATGACGCAGGAGTCTTTGCCCTGGCTGTGAGTTTCTGGAGCTGGCCTTTGCCAGCCCCTAGGCCAGCACTCCAGCAGCCAGCTCTCTGTCCTCCTGCCAGCTGCATCCTTCTGCCTCAGAGACCGCGCTGAATCCTGCCTTAGGGGCAGGCTTCAGGGGCACCAGGCCGGCTGTTTTCCCCCCTTGTCTCCCCCAGCCTCTCCCTCACATGCTCGGGCCCTGCCACGTGCATGTCTTGGCCACTGAGCCTTGTCTCTGGCTCTTTTATTTCTTGCAGGCAACCGTGGCGCTGTGGAGAGTCTTCAATCTGGCCTGGCGCTCGCCTGTCGTGCTGGAGTATTTCCCCAGTCTCTTTCTGAGTCTGCTCTTCCAAGCGTACATCAGCATGCAGGAGATGCCAGAAGAGGTTGAGACCTTCTGGAAGGGATGCCAGGAGCAACACGGCCTCTCTGCCAAGCCCAACAGGTGCTCCATGCCAGTCCTCCCAGCCTCCCCATCCCTCCCATGCCCCCAGGGCAGGAGCCGGGGCTCCCAGCGTGACCTGGCCTTTGCTTTGCACACAGCTTTGCCCTGCAGACCCTGAAGGCCCTGCTCTGCCAAATGCGCTATGAGCACGCGGTGCTGTCCATGGAACGCAAGCGCGCCTGGGACACGCTGCTCTGTGCTGACACCCACCACTGCGCAGTGGGTCTGCTGGCCAGGTGAGACCTCGTTCTCCCCACCGCCCCTCTCCTTTGTGCCCGCAACGCCCCACACAGTCCCCGTGGTCATGGGCGGCAGGGCCTTGTCACCGAGGGAGGGATGAGCAGACTGGAAAAGGCCGGCACAGGAGGGTGCCCGGGAATGGCCGCCTCCCAAAGCGCCCCCAGGGTGCTCGGCAGGAGACCAGAGCTCTGCCAGTCAGCCCTGGGAGAGCTTTGCCCGCCCGGCCCAGGAGCAATGGTGCCTTTTTCTCCCTGCCAGGGAGATGCGCCATGTCTCCATCATCTGGTGTTGCGACATGGCATCCCGCCTCTTTGACCTGCTCAGCCAAGGCATTTCAGACTGGGAACTGCCCGCCCTGGCCTTCCTGGTGGAGGTGAGCCCCATGGCCAACGCTGCCTGGCTGAGCTGCCTCCCAGCCCTCTGCCCTCTCGTAGCCGCAGCTGCCTGGGACGCTGCACCAAGCCCTTTGCTGCTGCCTTGGCTCGGCCCTGTGCCCTTCTGAGCTCCTGCCAGCTGGGCACCTCTGTGCCTGCTCTGTGCCTTTCAGGTCCTGGATTGCCTGGACTTGAGCCAATGCGGTGAAAAAGTCCTGGAGATCTTGACAAGGCACCTGCAGAGCGAGTCCAGGCAGATGCGTCGCGTGGCGCTGCGAGGCCTCGTGGGGCTCACCTCGATGGTGAGAAGGAGGCAGCAGCTGAAGCTGTGCTGCCAGCGTGGGGCTGGGGCAAGCAGCCCCTTGGGCTTAGCTGGGCTTTGGCAGCTGTGCCAGCTGCTCCCAGCTCTCCAGGGTCGCTGTTCAGCTGCCTGAGTACTTCGGGACAGGCCTTCGGCCTCTGAGCCCTGCAGCAGCAGCAGCGTGGGGTTGCCCAGCCTTGTTTTGCACACAGGATCCAAGCATGTACAGCCTGACTGAAAGCCTTGGGAAGCTACTGTGGGATAGAGATGAAGACATCGTTGAGATGAGCCTCGTTGTGCTCAGCTTCCTGCCGCTGCAGAAAGACCTGGCAATAGCCAGCCCCATGGCCCTGCAGCTGGCTGAGGCGCTCTGGCACCTCTTTGACAATGTGAGGCTCTGTGCCCCCAGCCACGGGCACTCGGGTGGCGCCTTGGGCCTGGGCACAGGGGGGCCTGGAGCAGCTGATGTGGAGGGCTTTTGCTTCCTTTCCAACAGGACAAGAGCCTTGTGCGGCTGCTCTCCATTGGCCTCTTCCAAGACGTGATCACGCTGGTAGTGGCAAAGGGAGAAAAGGCCCTGAAGAAGCACGTGAGCCAGAGCCTGCTCCCACTCTTCTTCCAGTGCCACGATGAGAACGGGCGTGTGGCACAGGTGAGGCCTCCTGGGTGTCCCCATGGGAGGGGGCTCAGCTGTCTCCCCAGCCCCTGGCACCTGAGGGGCTCCAGCCTCCTCCTGGCCTTGGCACAGAGATGCGGGTCCTGTGCCCTGGGCTGCGGTGCCATCTCTGGGTCTCTGCTGCTCTGCAGGCCTCTCGGGAAACACTGCTTTCTGCAGTTAGGTTCCTGAAGAGGAAGGATCTCAAGCAGCTGCTGAAGACGGATCAGATGTGGAGATTTGCCGAGTGCTTGGTAAGGACAGGCTGCAATGACCTGCCCAATGCCTGGAGAAGCCGCCTGCCCCGGCGCCTGCGGCTGCTGGCTGGGCCTCAGGGCTCCGTGGGCGGGGGGCGAGCAGTGCCGGCCGTAGGGGACGCCCGGCCCAGGGGCAGGGCCCGCATCAACCCTTTCCCTCCGTGCCCTGCCGCTCTCTGCAGCTGGCAGAGGACAGGAGCCGAGCGGCCGAGCGCCTGCGCCAGGCCCTGCCGTACCTGCGGAGCGCACAGGAGCCCCTGCGAGAGGCGGCCGTCAGGTTCATGGGTGAGCCCCAAGCCCGGCTCCCGCCCCGCCCTGCCCCGCCCCGCCCCGCCGCAGCTCGGCCCCAGCCCCGCCTGCTGTCCCGGCAGCAGGATCCGGGCGCGGGCAAGTGCAGCCCCCGCTGGCCTGGGCATTGCTGCTGCCGCCCTCTGGCAGCCATGCCCTCGGGCGGCAGCGTGCGCCAGGGGCCCGGGCTGAGCCCTGCCGGGCCAGCAGGGCGTGTGGCCTCAGGGCTGGCAGCGGCCATGTGCGGCAGCTGTGGCTCTGAAGGCAGGACACGCTCTGTGTTCGCCAGGGATGGCCGGGCGCTACCTGACAGGGCAGCAGCCGGAGTTCCGCATCATCTGCAGGGGTGAGTGAGGCCCGCGGGCTCCCGCCGGGGGCTGCCGCTGGCACCTGCGTTCCCTGGCCCGCCCGCCCACGGCTCCACTCCCTGCGCGCCCCAAGGGCAGCGTGGCCACAGCACAGACACCTTGCAGGGGCTTGCGGGACATTCCTGGCCAGCAGCTGCCAGCTCGTCCTTCTTGTCTCCTGCTTCCTCCAGGCTGCCTTCTCCAGGCTGTGGCACGGACGAGGCTGGAGGCCCTCCCCAGCTGTGCGCAGATCCAGCCTCTGACTGTGCCTCTGTTTCTCTCTCTGCAGCCCTTCAGGACATGACGGATGACTCCAGCCCAGCCATCTCATGCCTGGCGCTTCAAGCTCTGTACATCCTTTTAGATGTACAGAGCGTTCCCTCCTCCCAACTGCAGAAGATGCGAGACCAACTGCGCCGCCTCTGGCAGTCACGGCCTTTCCTGTGTGGCCGCGGCTGAGTGTCCTGCCGCGGCGCTGCGGAGAACCGATCCGGGAGGCTGCGTCTGCTGGGGCCACCTGAGCCTGCGGGGAACACCTCTCCTCTGCCAGCACTTCCTTTCCCTTCACCCACTAGAGGAACATTAAATTGCTGTTGTTGGATAGCTGGCTGTCCAGGAGCTTTCTCTCGGTGCAGAGTGTCTTCAGGCCAACCGGGAAGAGGGCAAAAAGGCTGCTTGCTCTCAGCCCCTTGCCCAAGCGTGCGCTGTGGAAGGGAAAGTGGCCTAACAGCCCTTGGCCTTTGGTGGTATGTCTGAATGACTTTAGGTCCTTTCAGGACAGGCACTCCAGCTCTAGCCTGTGTTCCCCCATGTGAGTTTCCCGGTGCAGGTTCAGAGGTGCTGCCCCAGGCCCTCCACAAACACAAGCTGCCCGCTGCCTCTTCACCTGCCTAAACTCCTACCTGCGCTCACGGCATCTAAAGCAGGCTGTTCTCGGCCAGGAACCAGAGCCCTCTTCATGCAGGGTGCTCTTGCCAACACCTTCCAGGTCTCTCTGCTGTGCACGCAGAGCTTTTCATGCCCGCTCCCAACAGGCTTTGGAATGCAGAGCACAGCTTGGCTGGCTCTGCCACCAGCACAGCCCAAACACAGGCGGAGGAAGAAGCAGCAGGGGCTGTTTTGCAGCCATGCCCAAGAGAGACTGGCAGGGTGCCCTCCCTCTGCTCTCCCTTGGTTGGCTTTCTGACTGGCTCTGAGCCTGGGGCTGCCGTTCCTCACTTGTGGGGAGCAGAAGCACAGCTGGGATCCCGGCACTGCCTGACAGCGCTGCGGGCACCGGCACGGCCGCGTGTCCGAGTCTCGGGCACCGTGCTGCTGCTTCATTTGCCCTCAGGCACAGCCAGAGCTCCCTGCTAAGCCCGGATGCTCTCTGCTTCTGCCCTCTTCCTCATCCTGTGCAGGGATGGAGCACTGCTGTGCTTTCAGGAAGCTATTCTTGAAAGCTTCCAGCATTCCAAGCTCCTTTGCCCTCCGTGGATGCTTGCCATGGAATCCCTCACCGCTGGCTTCAGAGCATATTCAGGTTGCCTCTTCCAAAATCCAGGGACTCCCAGGTGCTCAGCAAGATCTGGAAGTGCACGGTGCTCTGGAACTTCACCTTCAGCACAGGGACCTTTCCAGCCTGACCTGCCCTCGTTCCTCTGGCTCTGTGCACAAAACAGGGCCTGGAAGAGAACAGCAGCAGGGGCCTGTGTGTCCCAGGGCCCCGGGTTTGCTTCAGCTCCACAGGGATGCAGGCAAAGTGAAGAAGCCAAACTGTTTATTAATGGAAGGCAAAGCAAAGGGATGAGCTGGGAGGGAAAAAGGGGATGGGCAGTGTCTGAGGGCTGGAGGGAGGGAGCTGTCAACAGGGAGGGAAAGTGGAGGGAGAAAATGGTGATGGACAGGCTGAGGGCAGAGGTAGCAAAAGGGAGGAATAGTGGAGAGAATAAAAGGTGATGGGCAGTGTATGAGGGCTAGAGGGAGGGAGCCGTCTACAGGACAGGCAGGGAGAGGGCTGAAGCCACAAGAACTGTGCCCACCATCAGCTGTGCCAGGACTTCCAGCAGCGCTGAGCGGTGATGTCATCTTTAGTGTCTCCTGGTGCTATTCTTGGGATACTGGTTCACTGGATCCAGAAGATGTCCCTAATTCTTGAGCTCTTTGGGGAAACTGGGCTTGATTTTCCAGGTCAGAGCATGATGGGCTGGCACGTTGCCTCCGGGCTTGAAAGACTGAAAGAGAGAAGACCAGAGCCATGGCAACAGCCCGGATCTGTGGGAATCCTACAAGACCTTCTGAACAGGGCCATCCAAGCCAGAAGGGAGTAGGAGACATTGGAATCAGCTGGGAGGTCTTGCTGGAATAAATGAAAAGGGCAGGAGATTTTTTCTCCTTTTTAGTGCCTTTATTAAGGTCAGCTTGGGTGGGGGCTCGATGGGTCGTGCGCACGCCGCCGCCACTGCTCCCAGGAGTGGCAGGGAGGAGGAGGATGCAGCTCTGTCCCCTGGTGTGCAGGCAGAGCCGGGGCTTCCGTCCTCGCAAGAGCACCAGGAGATTCCCATTTTCGATTTAACATTTGAGGTCTTCTTTCTAGCTGACATCTCTGGGTTAGGGTGAGAGGTTCAAAGGTCTTAGCACACCCTGGATTCAGTTGCTTACCCTTAGACATCACTTAGATTGTTTAATTCAGTGCTGGCTCGTTGTTTTAGGGGTTTTCTTTGCTGGACTTGGCCAAGTGTTTCTACATTCGCATACGTCTACATACGTCACTCCCTCCTCACAGTCCCGGGTGCCATTTTCCAGGAAGCAGCAGGGGTGATACCCGACGAAGGGGGATTTCTAACAATTAAACTATTAACAACAGGTAATTAAAGAATAAAACTATTAACAACAGGTAATTGCAAAATGAAGCTATTAACAATAAGTAATTAAAGCTCTAACTTAGTAGCAATTGGTTTAACTTGTTGACTCTAAACCTTTTAAAAATGGACAACTTTTTACTCCTTACACTCAGGACAAAGAAATGGCTGGGGTTGGCAGAAACCTATCCCTAAACTCTGGACCACTCAATGTGCCTATTGTAAGAAAGAAAGGCATTGGAAGAGAGACTGCCTGCAACTCAAAGCCAAGGTGGTTGAAGAACTGAATCAATGCAAGGGTTGGCTGGAGGGCATCCCCCCAGAAAACCCTCTGGTCAAAAGAGAACTGGGGGAAAAGATGAGGAAAATGAAATGTCTGGTGAATGTGGCTGCAACACATTCTGTATTAAAGTTGGAAGAAATTGATCCTGGTAAAGTTGCGAATGTTATTGGAGCCACAAGTCAACAGCAGAAGGTATCCTTTCTAAAACCACGATCTTATGAACTGGGAAACACAGTAGGAATACATCAGTTCCTACATATGCCTACACCCCCAAAACACCTCATCAGAAGGATTTGTTGGAGACATGAGAATGTTGTAACAGGTTCCAACAGGCTGAAATGTAGTTTAGCCCTGGAGGAGTTCAGATCAAAGTCAATGACCAACAAATAATCGTGTTCTAAGTCTAGCTCTCATTACAGCTTTGTCCAAATCAGAAGAGACACAGAAGAAGTTCTTAGTCAGCTTTGTCTTAAAGTCTGGGTGGATGGGACCCCTGGTAAGGCCAAAGCAGCACAAGCTGTAATCATTAGACTTAAACCTGGAACATGACCAATAAGAATTAAACAATATCCACTTAAGGTGGAAAACATAAAAATTGCTAAGCCTATCGTAGACAATTGTCTAAAATTTGGGCTGTTACTGGAATATGAATCTGAATAGAATACACCTATTTTACCCATACAAAAGCCTGATGGTTTGAACTACAGTCTGGTTCAATACCTACAGGCTATTAACAAAATAGCTGGAGATCTCCACCCAGTGGTTGCAAATCCATATGCTTTACTAAGCAAACTAAAAGATGAATATGGATGGTTTACCATTTCAGATCTCAAGGATGCTTTCTTCTGTATACCATTGGACCCTGGCAGCCAAAACCGGTTTGCCTTTGAATGGGGAAACCCAGAGACTGGAAGGACAAGTCAATTTACCTGGACTGTAGGGCCACAAGGATTCAACAATAGTCCAACCATATTTTGAAAACACTTTGCTGAGGACCTTGAAAGTTGGGTAAGCCTGTCCACAACTGGAATTGTGTTACAATAGGTAGATGATCTACTTTTAGCCACTGAAACTTAAAAAGACTGGAATGGACAGTAAGCCTATGAAATGACCTGGGACTAAGTGGATACAAGGCATCCAGAAATCAAGCTCAAATAATCAAACAGGAAGTCATTTACCGAGGATACAAAATATCCCAAGCGAAGCAGGGACTAAGACAGGACGGCAAAGGGACCACCCACGGAACCCCACTCCCTACTAATGCCAAAGAACTGAGAACCTTTCTAGGAGTGACTGGATGCTGTATTAACTGTGGTAGTGGCTGTGGACTGCTGGTTAAGCCACTGTAGCAGCTCTTAGAAGACAATCCCAGAGACCTGAAATGGACACCCAAAAGTAAGAAAGCCTTTCACAAGGTGAAGGAGGACTTGAAAAGAGCACCTGCTCTGGGCTGGACAGATGTCTGGGAACCCTTCCAGCTTTTCTCTTAGGAGAGGCAAGGGATGGCATTAGGTGCACTAGCTCAAACAATTGGCCCATAGAAGAGAGCATCATTTTCAAAACAACTGGATGCAGTCAGTAGGGGACAGCCTGACTGTAAGCAGTTGCTGCTCTTGTTTCAGACATCCAAGGAGCCTGGAAATTCACTCTAGGTCAACAAATAATTGTGTTTATCTCGCATCCAGTAGCAGCAATTCTTGACTAAAAGGGTGGGCATTGGCTTTCACCCTCCAGATTCCTTAAATATCAGGCAATGTTGGTGGAACAATGCAGCATTACAAAACAAATCTCTTCTCTAGTTCATCCAGCAGCATTCCCAGCTATTCACTAGACAGACAAGGAGCCTTTGTAGCATGACTGGATCAAAACCATTCAGTCCACTTTATTCCAGCTGCCCAGATCTTAAAGAAACCCCAATTCCAAGAGCAGAATCTCAGTACACAGATGGGAGTGGCTTTGTAAGAGCAGATCAGTGAAAATCAGGATATACAATTAGCATGGAGCAATAGGAGATAGAAGCCCTGCACAAGTCAGCTCAGAAGACAGAGATAATCACTTTAACCCGTACCCTCTGACCAGCCTGAGGAAAAAGGATCAATAGATGAACAGATTCCAAGAATGCCTTTAGAGTAATAGACGCCCATAAAGCAGTTTAGAAAGATAAAGGACTTTTGACAGCTCAAGGAAAGCAGTTGAAGCATTCAGAAGAAATCTTAAAATTGCTGCAGGCAGTACTACTGCCTCAAGAGGTTGCAATTCTGCACTGAAAAGGACATCAGAAAGGGGGAACCAACCCCAAAAGAGGTAACAGGTTGCAAAAAGAGCAGCAGAATAAAGCCATGCTGAGATTCAGGCACTAATGCCCAAAGGTAAGGAACAATATGACAGTGATGTATGTTGTATAATCAGAAAGATCTAGAATTAGCAAAGAATTTGAAAGCAGAATGAAAACATGTTTTTTCAACTCCTCAGGGATAGACAGTTATGCCAGAAAGAGCATCATGGAAATTAATTAAAGGTGAACATAATTGTGTACACTGGGAAGGGGATGCCTTACATAATTATTTGATAAGGACAACAGTAAGATGCAACCTGTACTCTAGTGTAAAGCAGGTAACCCAAGGGTGTGAAATAACATCTTAGAGCCAATCCACAAACCAGGACTAGAGTTGAGCTTGGCACAGTAAACAAGGGACAATATCCTGGACAGCACTGGCAAGTTGACTTTTCTGAATTGCCAAGAAACGGGGGGTACAAATACCTTCTGCCTTTAACTGATACCTTCTCAGCATGACCTGAGGCATTCCCAACCCAAACAAATAAAGCCAAAGTTTTCAACATTTTGGTAAACAATATAATGCCCTGGTTCAGAGTGCCTTTAGACATCTCCTCTGATTGAGGACCACGTTTCCTAGCAAATATTGCACAGCAACTTTGCAATAATCTCCAAATCAACTGGCACCTACATACACTGGATTGGCCCCAGGCCAGTGGCCAGGTGGAAAAGATGAATTATCCGGTAAAACAACCGATAGTCAAAACTGTACCAGAGGCCAACATACCTTGGCCCCAGGCCCTACCTTTGGCTTTATAATGGATTTGATAAGACCAAGAACAAAAGAAAATCTGAATCCCTTTGAAATACTGTACAGAAGACCATATAAGCAAAACTAGCAAGGGGAAGATACTGTACAAGTTGGAGAGGGGTATCTCCAGAACCATGTTGTCCAACTAACACAACCGCTGCAGAAAATAAACCAACACATTTTGAGCACATGAGCAAGAGGATGCTCCTCTCCACAAATCCAGCCTGGGGACCAGGTAGACCAGGTAGAAAGCCTCTTATCCCAAAATGGAAAGGAGTCTATTTAGTACTTTTAATCACTTACACAGCCTTTAAAGCTTAAAGCGTTCATCTCTTGGATACATTATTCCAGAATTAAAATGCTTTGCAAAAGGCAAGTGGAGTCCAAAAGTGGACCTCAGAAAGAACAGGAGAAACCAAGATGCATTTCACAGGATCATCGTCTTCCCGATACTTCTAATCAGAATGCAAGCTACAGCAGACGACTGTCACTACCATAATGATCTCCTTGGCCTGCAAGATCCTGGTAGATGGAACACTCAAAAATATTCAGGACCTAACTGGCTAAAAGAGATTAAAAGGTAAAAGCACTTTACAGCCTTTTAAGGACTAATGACCGAGCAGTTAAAGATTGAGGAAAACCTGACTCCATGCCTGCCTTTCTTGTCCCATCTGAAAGCAGGATCTCTGTGGCTTGTAAATTTGAAACTCACAAACCTCGTTCAGAGAAGATTGCTCGAGTGATCATGCGCATCTGCGACCTTTCTAACAAGCAGTGTGTGAATTCATTTTCATGTGAATCCTATCAGGATTTTTGCACTATGCAAATTAAAATGGGAGACTGTAACCTAGCACAAGATAGTTGCCTTCTTCTGCGGCGCACAGGTGGGGTGGGAGGACCATCATCACACAGAGATCCAGGAATTGAGCCCGCCAGGAATCCGACCCAACAAATATTGTTTCCAACAGGCAGCTCTTGTGCGACTGGAGTTAGAAATTGTCCTGCTTGTACGCTCAGTACATGGAACAGGTCTCATACTGGATCTGCGTGGGATCTCAGCACATCGTTCCCGATGTCCAGAGATGCCAGGAGAACCCTTGGGGCTCTCGAAAATCCTGGAATGTTGCCAAGAGTGTTTGGTGGCTTGATTTTGATCCATCCACAGAAGTAACAAGAGTCTGAGGACAAGAGAATCACTTTAGAGTAAAAGGTGTAAAAGAGACACATTTAGAGGGTGAAATATAGACTTTAAGGTTTTTGGTACAGGGGGGTTATGGAGACAAGATGGAGGGATCAGGGCGTGTCTCCTCCTTCTTCTTTCTTCTCCTTGTCCTCCATCTCCTGTGATGATGTTGGCACTTGGGGATTGGTTTCTGGTGAAGGTGCACTTGCCAACATGGGTGAAAAGCATTGGGAAATAAAGGTAAATATTGTGTACGTAGATTTTAGTATAAAAAGACATGACCGCCCCGTGGGTGGTCAGAGAGTGCCTGTGACTGCTTGCAGATCAGACCTCTGTTGGGCAGACAGAAAATTTTGTAGATAAGAAATAATAAACAATCAGAAGACCGAAAAGCTGAAGAGTCCAGACTCGTCCTTTGAATCGCGTGCCACCCAAGAACCACTCTACCCGTGTCGGGGCAGAGACAGACAGCCGAACCCGACATTTGGCGTCCCTGGGTGGGCACCCGGTGGGCACCCGGCGAGCACCCGGTGAGCATCCGGGGGGCTGCTCGGCAGCGACCAGCGATCCAGCAGCATCCGGCAGCCTTCGCTGAGCCACAGTGAGCTCTGCTGTGCACCTCTTGCACAGGGTCAGCCTTGAAGCACCGAGTGGGCAGCTCCCGAGTTGGACTCATTCCCAGGAGAGCCTGATAACTCCTCGGGAAAACAGCCAAAAAGCAGCCAGGAGAATCTGAAAACGCAGCAGCCACAGAAAACATCGCACTCCACCTCAGCCGAAGAAAGTTCGTAGCAGGACAGCCCGGATTGGAATTGGAAAGGCGCCTCCGGATCCATCTCCTGTGACCTGCAGGCCAGAGACCAGGAGCCTTCGGACTGCTCTGACGACAGGATTCGGTGAGAAGGTCAAGAATTAAGAACATGGGGGGTACACTTTCCCAGGAACAAATAGAGATTCTGTCCGACCTACAAGGCGTGGCAGACACACACACTAAGGGGATCCCAAAGAAAAAGCTTAGAGAATTATTGCTGTGGGTGCGGTGTAATTACCCGTACTCAGAAACAAGGTTGTTATTTGAAGTAGGCTTTTGGCAAGAAGTTAACAGACATCTATATTTTCTAGCCATCAATGAGGATAAGACAGCCTTAAAATTGCTGTCCTCAGCAAGAATTATGTTAGAGGCGACCTCGACTCAATTTAGGGGGTCAGCCAGGCAACAAATTGTTGCGAGTCCCACAAGGGCAGAGGGAGCAGAGCAAGGTTCCAAGCAGAAATTGGCTCTGATCTCAATTGGCCCGGGGGAAAAGGTGCCCGAGAAAAGGGTACAAGGAGAAATGTCATTGCCTTCAATCCCACCATCCCGAAAACCCAAGGGAGCCCTAAAGCACCCTGAGACCCCAGAGAGTGCAGGGGCTTCAGACTCCGACTCAGACACTGATGATACTATTCCACTCCCTGATGAAATGAGATTTTCTCCTAGTGACATCGAAGAGACAGGCCACTCTTCAGGAGTGTACCGTCCCGATTCGCAGGAATCAGGGCGGGAGGAGGTGGAAAACGTGGCGGAGTCGGGGAGGGGGGTTCAAAGGGAACAACCGGGGAGGGGGGATGCGCTCTCTCGCGGCAGGCGCAGCGGCACGGAAGCGGCGGCGGCCAGCGGGGGGGGCATGGAGGCGATGGGAGACACGGGTTCTGGTGCGGCTTTTGCGAGCGCAACGCCGAGAGCGGTGGCAGCTTCCTCTAGAGCGGTGCCAAAAGCGCGCGGGTCGAGCAAAGCTCAGGGAACAGCCAGTGAGGGCTCTCAAACCGGCACGGCAGCGTCAGACATGGGCGGCAAGGGCGGAGCAGCTGCAGAGCTCCGGCAAGCTGCCATGGGGGGACGCAGGAGACGCGTGGTGGTGACGTCAGACCCGGAAGTCTGGACCCGGAGATCGGCTCGAATCGCGGCACGGAAGGGGACACCCGCGGAGGGGGGGCTGCGCGCTTCGGCGGGGGGTGTGGATACAGCGTCAGAGGAGGAGGAGAGAGGGGCAGGAACAGACAATAGGGAGAAGGCTTCGGAGGTGGAGCGGGACGGAGACAGTGACGTCAGTACAGGGGAGGCAGAGGGCGTCCCCGAAGGCACGCATGCGCCGGAAGTGCCGGCGGAGCGAGGTCGGGGGCGGGTCCGATCCTCTGTGACGTCTGGGGCGAAAAGGAGGAGCCACGCTCGGGGTTCGACATCCCGGGGCTCCACCCCCTCTCTGGGCCCGATGCCTTTAGCCTCAAACCCCATGGTTCAAACCCCTTCCACCCAAAAGAAACGCTCAAGTACTCAACCCTCAATGCCAGCTCAGTCAACAGCCATGCAAACTCGGTCTCAAACAAGGTTGCGGGCGTTGCAGTTTGCTGAGCAAGGACCGATGGAGTGCGTGTCGTCATCAAGGTTGTCCAGGCAGGCGACAGCGCCACCTCGTGGAGGGATGACCACATTGCAGGACACGTCGGACCTGCTCGACAGCACCACCACATCACCTACTGGCCAAATTGCAACAATGCAGCAATTTTTTCCAACAATTCATAAAAAGAAAGCCACATTAAAGAAGATAAAAACAACAACAACACAACAAAAGGATAATATTCCATCAACTTCAGGATCATATGAAGTTGAAGACAGTTCAGATGAAGCACAGCCTCAAGAAGAAGAAATGATACACATTACAGCAAGAGAGGGAATTCCAGCATGGATGCTTTCAGCAGCGGAAGCAGCAAGGAATCTTCTGCAGTCTTTTGATGCAGCAAAAAGAACACGTTCAAGAGAGCCTCAAGTTTCTTTTCCAGATTTAGGAGCAAGACTGAGGACCTCAAGTCAAAGAACATGGAGCAAAGGATCACCAAGAGCCTCCACGATTCCATTGTGCAGGCAATGGCCAATGGAGTTTCCAGAAGAGGATGAAGAAGAACAACCAATAGAACCAATAGACTGGAAGGAAATTAGAAATGAATTATCAAAAGAAAAGGGTTTGATCAGAGGATCAGGAGACATAATAATGCCAGTGACATATGATGCACAAGGTCAAAATCCAAGGTGGGAAAGGCTGGGTCACGAGGTGATCAAGGACTTATCAAAGGCCATTCAGAACAATGGGCTGAATTCGCAGTACTTCAAACAGCTCCTGAAGGGGACATTCAATACATATGATTTCACGCCATTCGACATTCGATGTCTTGTGTCGATGATTCTCACTGACACACAAAGTCTTATCTGGGACAGAAGATGGAGAAGATATCTCACAGAGTTGAGAGCCAGCTATCAAGGTGGGCCAAACGCAAACCTCACAGAAGCACAGTTGGCAGGAGATCCTCCAGATGACAATCCAGTGGAGCAAGCAGCACGGCTTCCACGACGGGTGCTGAATGACATCAAAGAAGCAGCACGCAAAGCGATCTTGCAGATTGCTCCGGCAGGAGTTCCGGACGTCCCATTCTCATGCATCAGGCAAGGTCCCACAGAACCATTCTCATCTTTCATAGATCGACTCTCGCAAGCTGTGGATCGACAGGTGACGATTGACGAGGCGAAGCAACCTCTCATGGAGAGTTTAGCTTTCGGCAATGCCAACCCGGATTGTCAACGGGTCATCAGCGCAATGCCAGGACGGCCATCCTTGGCAGAGATGGTGGAGGCATGCAGCAGAGTGGGAACACCTCAGCACGTCGCATCAATCGTGAGGGATGAGCTGAGAGGAGAATGGGGAGAACAGATAAGAAGAAACCCGGAGAGGCAGTCAGAAGATCAGGACAAGGTTGAAAAGATGCTGGAAAAGGTACTCCAACAACAGAATGAAAACATAAATAAAGTTCTTGCAACCATCCAGAAGAAGAACAATCCATCAGGAGGACAATGCTACAAATGTGGGGCGTTTGGACACTTGAAAAAGAATTGTCCACATGCACATGCGCAAGTGCAGACACAAAAGCCTGCAAAGCCACTTTGTGCGCGGTGTGGAAGAGGAAGACACTCTGTGAAGGAATGTTTTTCCCAGACAGACGTGGAAGGGAATCCTTTACCACTTCCGGGAAACGGGAGAAGGAGCACGCCCACAAACCGTCAGCGCGCGTCGACACAAGTGATGGCGGTGACACAACAACCAACAGGACAATCATCGGGGATCGTCAAGCAGATGCCCTCAGCAAACTCCTCAGCCGATTCTCAAGCGATCCAGAACTCCTTCCACCAGGAGCACAGTGCACACTGGCAACTTCCAAATTAATTTGCTTTCTGGATGAAAGTCATGCGGAGGTTCCAACAGGAATCCGCGGAGACTCACACAAAAAACAAGATTTCTTAATAATAGGACAGGATAGGAGCAGAATCCTAGGACTTATTGTTTATCCATCAGTTGTTTCCGCAGACAAAAATACGGAACTGACAGTTCTGGCAAAAGCACTTCGTCCACCATTGACCGTGGCGGAAAACACTCAGATCGCGAGAGCTTTTGCTTTGCCACAACACGCCATTGAAGTCATGTCAATCTTCGATGAAGAAGGGCTTCCTTTGAGGGAACATGTCGAAATACATACCACATGGGTAAAGCACATAGGTCGAGATCGACCCACGCTCACATGCCAATTAACTTGTGGAGACAGAACAATAGAAGTCAGAGGCATGCTCGATACAGGGGCAGATGTCACGGTAATATCCTACATCTTTTGGCCTCGCAACTGGAGCTTGATTGCACCCTTGGGATCTCTCTCAGGCATAGGGGGAGTTTCTCTGTGTCTGCAGAGTGAGAATGCCATCGTTGTCACGGGACCAGGAAACAAGACAGCGATCATTTGTCCTTTCGTTGTGCAGAAGCCAATCACAGTTTGGGGACGAGATCTCTTGGCACAATGGGGTACGAAGATCGAGGTGGATTTTTAGTAGGGGTCACTGCGGCATTCTCCACATTGAAGTTGACTTGGAAAACAGATGATCCAGTCTGGGTGGATCAGTGGCCCCTGGAGCGAAAAAAGTTGAGTGCATTGAAAACCTTGGTCCAAGAACAGTTGCAGAAAGGACACATCAAGCCAACAAACAGCCCTTGGAATTCTCCAGTGTTTGTCATCAAGAAGAAGCTGTCAGGCAAATGGAGGTTGTTGCACGATCTCAGGAAGATCAATGAAGTCCTCGAAGACATGGGACCGCTTCAGCTGGGTCTTCCATCTGTTTCGATGATTCCCAGAGATTGGCCGCTTGTGGTCATTGACCTCAAGGACTGTTTCTTCAGCATTCCACTTCATCCGGATGATGCTCCGAGGCTTGCCTTTTCAGTTCCAAGTATCAACAAGGAAACGCCTCTGCAGCAGTACCATTGGGTCGTTCTTCCTCAGGGCCTAAAAAACTCGCCGACAATCTGCCAATGGTACGTGGCACGAGCTTTGTCACCAGCGCGGAAGAAATTCCCGAAGGTGAGAATCATTCATTATATGGATGATTTGCTCATTGCGGCATCGACACAACAAGAGCTGCAAAAGGCTCGTGACTGTGTGATTGCAGAAGTGCAAAAGGCAGGTCTGGAAATCAGTGTTTCAAAGATTCAAGAGGTCGCGCCTTGGAAATATCTAGGATGGAAAATCTCGGAGAGAACAATAAGGCCTCAAAAGATGGAAATCAGCACAAGAGTCAACAATCTACATGATTTACAACAACTTCTAAGGGAAATCAACTGGATGAGGTCGATTTTGGGAATCACAAACAGTGACATTCCAGCGTTGCTTGATCTCTTGAGAGGAGATGCAGACATTCGATCTCCCAGGATGCTCACAAAAGAAGCAAAGAAGGAGTTGGAAAAAGTTACAGATGCCATTCAGAAGAGACAGGCACATCGATTCGTTGAATCGTTGCCTTTCCAGTTAGCAGTGTTGGGAAAGAAAGCACAGTTCCATGGTTTAATCTTCCAATGGGACGCATCTCAGAGAGATCCTTTAATAATCATAGAGTGGATTTTCTTACCGTATAGGCCTTCAAAGACAATTCTGACAGATTTGGAGATGGCAGCACAGATCATCATAAAAGGGAGAACAAGATTGCTGACAATGGCGGGACGAGAATTTTCAAAGATATATCTGCCTTTGAAGAAAGATTATTTCGATTGGGCGATGCAGAAATCAAAAGATTTGTTAATTGCATTGTTAGCTTTTCCAGGAGCTTGCACAATCAACTTTCCACAACATAGAATGTTGCAATCACAAATATGCTACAGAGCAAAGCCAAAAATAAGTGAAGAACCTCTGGACGGGATCACAGTGTTCACTGATGGCTCAGGAAAGACACACAAGTCAGTGATCACGTGGATGAACTCAACGACAGGGGAATGGGAATCAAACGTGAAGACGGTTCAAGGTTCTCCACAAATTGTGGAGTTGGCAGCTGTTGTCCGAGCATTTCAGTTGTTCCAACAACCGCTCAATTTGGTCACGGACTCTGCATATGTTGCAGGTGTGGTCAAACGATTGGAAGGTTCGCTCTTGAAAGAAGTCAGCAATGAAGTTTTATATTCCTATCTAGTGAGCATGAAAGCAGTGCTAGAAAGCAGGGAAGAAGAATATTTCATCACTCACATCAGAGCGCACACAACACTTCCAGGATATCTAGCGGAAGGGAATGCTCAGGCAGACAGGTTGACAATGCCCATTTCACAAACACTTCCGGACATTTTTGAGCAAGCACGACTGAGTCATACATTTTTTCATCAGAATGCGCAGGCGCTGATGGAATCCTTTCGTCTCACAAAAACTCAGGCGAGGGAAATCATTAGTGCTTGTCCAGATTGTCAACTCGTGCAACCACCTGCTTCGACAGGAGCAGTCAATCCACGAGGACTGCAAAGTCTTCAGCTGTGGCAAACAGATGTCACAAAATATCCATCATTTGGGAGACTCAAAAATGTTCATGTTTCAGTAGATACATTTTCAGGGGCAGTCTTTGCTTCAGCACATGCAGGGGAAACAGCAGAACATGCTTGTCGACATTTTTTACAAGCGTTTGCATCGTTAGGTGTGCCTCAAGAAATAAAAACTGATAATGGTCCAACATATACAGGCAGGGTGCTTGACAGATTCCTGAAAAGATGGGGTGTCAGACACACATTTGGCATTCCACATTCACCTACAGGTCAGGCAATCATTGAAAGAACACATCACACCCTGAAATCCCTTTTGGACAGGCAGAAAAGGGGGGAGCCAGAGGCGACACCACACATGAAGTTAAACAAAGCATTGTATGTGTTGAATTTTCTTAACAGTTCGTCTTCTGAACCCAATCCACCAATCGTGAGGCATTTTTTAAACAGCTCTCAGGCAAAACTAAGGGAGAATCCTTTGGTTTTGATCAGAAACCCAGAGACAGGACAAATAGAGGGTCCTTTCAAACTAATCACATGGGGCAAGGGTTTCACTTGTGTTTCCACAGGGCAAGGGCTGAAGTGGGTGTCAGCGCGGCACGTGAAGCCATTTCGAACAAGAGAGCAAGAGAGCACAGATCCCGGAAGCAGAGAAACGAGCACACAGATGGAGGAAGAAACTCAAGTTCTGAGCAACAACTCAGAAGGAGAACAAAAAGAATAAAAACTTTGGGGGGTTTTTTCCTTTGCGGCTTTGAGTGGGAGCATGAAAATGGTTTTTTATAAGGGTGAAGTCGTGAGTTTTATGATGCTCATGCTTTCATCTGTTGCTTTAAGCAATGGAGCAAATCTACCTGTCAGTCAGCCAAAACAAAATGTTTGGGAAACGTTAGCCCAGGCAGCAAATTTAGAAAGTATCTGCCTGACACATTCGAAACCAGGGAAACCATTCACAGCATGCATGGTTGGGTTGCCAGTGGGCGAATGGCCAATTCCAGGGCATCCTCGAATGGAGATTTCGCAGGTCATCAAAGATCCTGTGAATGAATGGTGTGCGTGGACGCATCTTTTACCTGTGGTTTCTACCGAACCGCAGGAATTGGAAATTTTCGGGTCCACAACAATGGAGCTGTGCATGAAATTTGAGAATTCGAATGTGTCAAGGACAAACAAAAGCATTGATGTCACACCAAATCACGAATATTATAGAAACGCATCAGTTTGGTGCAATCACACTGTGACGACAGCCAAAGGATCAATCCAGGTCCCAGTGCAATTGCCACGTGGGTAGTTTTTAATTTGTGGGGACAGAATTTGGCACGGCATTCCTGCAAATGCCAAGGGAGGTCCATGCAGCATTGGGAGGATTTCAATGTTGTCACCAGATTTGAAAGTGTTGAGAGAACCAAAACACAAAGAGAAAAGGTCCTTGCAACATTACAGTGCAGACTGTGATGATGAAGTATACACCTGGGACAAGGCAAGGAGAATTGCAGCAGCAATTTTCTCACCTCAGACAGCGTCGGGGGTGGCCTTGACTCAACTGGACCACATGGGTTGTTGGTTGAGCAAGCATGCTCAATCAGTCTCTCTCGCTTTGAGTGACATGTTGAAAGATATAAGTGGTGTGAGAGAGGCAACTCTTCAAAATAGAGCAGCAATCGATTATCTATTGCTTGCTCATGGACATGGATGTGAAGAGTTTGAGGGAATGTGCTGCATGAATCTCTCGGATCATTCGAGATCAATTCATGAAAGCATTCAAAATATAAAAGACAGTATAAAGAAACTAGGGGAAATCACTGGGTCATGGATTGATGATGTGGCGGGATTTTTTGATCTTTGTCCCTTATGGAGAGGGTTTTTAAAAATGGGATTTTATATTTTAATAATACTCTTAGTTCTCATGCTCATCGTCCCATGCAACTTTTTGTGTGTGAGATGTGTCATGAGTCAAGTTGCCAAAGAAGTCTTCTTGGTGCAAACAGAAGGGGGAGATGTGGGATCTCAGCACATCATTCCCGATGTCCAGAGATGCCAGGAGAACCCTTGGGGGTCTCGAAAATCCTGGAATGTTGCCAAGAGTGTTTGGTGGCTTGATTTTGATCCATCCACAGAAGCAACAAGAGTTTGAGGACAAGAGAATCACTTTAGAGTAAAAGGTGTAAAAGGGACACATTTAGAGGGTGAAATATAAACTTAAGGTTTTTGGTACAGGGGGGTTATGGAGACAAGATGGAGGGATCAGGGCGTGTCTCGTCCTTCTTCTTTCTTCTTCTTGTCCTCCATCTCCTGTGATGATGTTGGCACTTGGGGATTGGTTTCTGGTGAAGGTGCACTTGCCAACATGGGTGAAAAGCATTGGGAAATAAAGGTAAATATTGTGTACGTAGATTTTAGTATAAAAAGACATGACCGCCCCGTGGGTGGTCAGAGGGTGCCTGTGACTGCTTGCAGATCAGACCTCTGTTGGGCAGACAGAAAAATTTTGTAGATAAGAAATAATAAACAACCTGAAGATCGAAAAGCTGAAGAGTCCAGACTCGTCCTTTGAATCGCGTGCCACCCAAGAACCACTCTACCCGTGTCGGGGCAGAGACAGACAGCCGAACCCGACACTCCTTTGGCTGCCTGCAGCGATGGGCAGCCCTGTAAGGAGGGTGAAAGGCCCTGTCTCCAACATCTCAAGGGGGAAATGGAGCTCTCCCAGCCCTCAGCCCATGCTGTAAGCAGAGCAGAGCCTTTTCCCCAGCCCTGGCTTTCTGCTTGCTGCTTGCCCCTGGCCACCATGACCCACTGCATTCGCTCTGAGTCACCCACAGGATGGCTGGTGCCTCTTGATTTGCTGACGGGACGTGAGGGTCACTGAGAGAAAAGTGGGTGTCCCAATGCTGAGGGCACATGGGGTCACTGAGCAGACTTGAGGCTTCCCCAGCAGGTTGCAGGTGCCTTTCTGTCACTGAAGGGAAGGCAGATGCCCCGTGGGTCGCTGAGGTGTCATGACAGTCTCTGAATGGGATGCAGATGCCCTGCATGCCACTGAGGCCAGCGAGAGTCCCTGAGGGGAGGCGGGTGTCTGTCTTGTCCCTCAGGGTGAGGCGGTGTCACTGAGGGAAAGTGAGGGGGACACGGGCACGCCGCGTGTGGCTGAGCGCACATGCCGCTGGCTGAAGGGACGCCAGGGCCGCTGAGGGGCCGTGGGCTCACCCTGAGGGACACGGCAGGGCCGGGCCGCTCCCCGCTGCGCCGCCGCCGCCCGCTCCCCGCCGCAGGGAGCGTTTCCCGCCCAGGCGCGGGCGGCCCCGCCCCGCCGCTCCCCTCAGCCGCGGGCGGCAACTCGAACCCGCTGGGGCCGCCCCGCGGGGCCGGGCGCCGGGCGGCCTTGCAGAAGCCCTGGGGGAGCTGCCCTGGGGCTGCCCTGCGCTCATACACACCGAGGAGCATGGGCCAGGCTTGCCTCAGCACCAGGGAGTGTTTCACTTGGCCAGGGGTAAAGCTGCAGTAGCTTCCAGGGAAAGAACTTCATAGCACAGGAATGCTGGAATTACCTGGTGTCACCTGTAGGGCATGAAATGAACATTTGGGCTTTCCAGTTGAGGTAATCACTGGACTGTGAGAATAATGAAATCAGAGGTGAACTGTCGAGTACATGTAGTAGAACTTTGAGCAGGAAAATTTGAGGGGATCTCTAGGGAAAAAAATTACTTTTGAGGAAAAGTCTGAGTAATTTCTAGAGGGCACATGGAGATCATTTTGTGACAAAACCTGAGGTAAATGTTAGGGCAAAGACAGAACATTTGGGGGGTAAAATCTCAGGTTCTCTGGCTTCCCACTGCCTCATCCCATGCCCCAGCAGGGGAGCTTTGCCCTCCCTGTGCCCAGCCAGCCCAGCATGGGCACCTCAGGGGTGTCCCCACCCTCCTGCTGAGGCCCGGCCTGGAGGGCTGTGCCGCAGGCCTGGGAGACGCTCTGGGGAAGCGCCAGAGCAGCCGAGTGCCAGGGACAGGCGGCTGCCTGGGGGCTGCTTGTGCCCTCTGACACCCAGTTCCTCAGGGCTTCCCAGCACCCCGGCTCCTTAGGGGCCTCCTGGTGTTCTGCCAATTGACTGAGGTGATTTAAAGGACACATCACTGGAAATAATGTTCTTCTTTTACTGTGAATATGAAGGAACCACAATGTAAGATAATACACAATAAAAAATGTGTGCTTGGTTTTAGTAACAAGCAACAACAAGCAAGGTAGTTCCCCTAAATCAGTACTGTAATAAAGAAAGGAGAGCGATTTAGAAAGATGCATCACCAATTGCCTAAATTGTTTCTCATCTTGCAGATCTGCACTTGCTGGGGAGCCGCATTTTTCACCAAGGACCTGGGGAACCATTCCCAGCAATTGGGAAAATTCTAGGTCATCCATCCACCCATAGATGAGGTCTCCAAATTTGCCCCGAAAGTGGCTCCAGCTTTTATAGTCCAAAAAGAGCAAGTCAAAGGGACTCAATTATATTTTTACCCAGCAATGTCCAGGGCCAGCTGAACAGCTTTGAGTTCAGCAAGTTGACTTGATCCACCTTCTCCTTCGGTAGCTTGAGCAGCCTGTCATGTGGGGCTCCATACGGCTGCTTTCCACTTCCAGTTCATCCCTATGATGCGACAGGAGCCATCAGTGAAAAGAGCGTAGCGTGTTTCCTCTGCTGGTAATTGGTTTTATGGTGGAGCTTCTTCAGTCCCTTGTCGCTTGTTCCTGCTCCTCTTTGTCAGTGAGACTACAGTTTCACCTTCTGGCCAGTTTGTAATTATTTCCAGAATCCCAGGGCCATTCAGGTTTCCAGTACGGGCGTGCTGTGTGATGAGGGCAATCCACTTGCTCCATGTAGCACTGGTGGCATGGTGCGTAGAGGGAACATTTGCTTTGAACATCCACCCCAGTACCGGTAGTCGGGCTGCCAGGAGGAGTTGTGCTTCCGTGCCTATTACCTCTGAGGCAGCCTGGACTCCTTCATGGGCAGCCAAGATTTCCTCCTCTCTGGGAGTGGAGTTGGCTTTGGACCCTCTGAAACTTCAGCTCCAGAATCCGAGTGGTTGGCCCCGAGTCTCCCCAGGCACCTTCTGCCAAAGGCTCCAGGACAAGCCATTGTACCCAGCTGCAGAGTAGAGCACGTTCTTCACCTCTGCTCTTGTCCTGACTGGGCCAAGGGCCACTGCATGAGCGATCTCCTGCTTGATCTGGGCAAAGTCTTGTTGCTGTTCAGGGCACCACTGGACATCATCCTTTTCTGCCGATGACCAGGTAGAGAGGGCTCACATTCTGGCTGTACTTGGGAATGGGGATTGTCCAAAATCCTGTGGTGCCTAGGAAACCTTGTGTTTCCTTCTTGCTGGTTGGTGGAGACATCACGGTGATTGTGTTGATGACCTCAGTGGGAATCTGACACTGTCCATCTTGCCCCTTTACTTCCAGGCACTGGATCTCTCAGGCAGGTCTCTTGACTTTGTTCGTCTTGATGGCGAAGTCAGCTTCCAGGGGAATCTAGATGATCCTCTCTCCTTTCTCAAATACTTCCATAGCTGTGTTCCCTCACACTATGAGGTCATCCATGTACTGCAGGTGTTCTGGAGCCTCACCCTTTTCCAGTGCAGCCTGGATCAGTCCATGCACATGGTGGGGCTGTGCTTCCACCCCTGGGGCAGTCGGTTCCAGGTGTACTGCACGCCCCTCCAGGTGAAAGCAAACTGAGGCCTGCATTCTGCTGCCAGAGGAATGGAGAGAAACGCGTTAGCAATGCCAACAGTGGCGTACCACTTTGCTGCCTTGGACTCCAGCTCGTACTGCAGTTCCAGCATGTCCGGCCCAGCCGCGCTCAGCGGTGGAGTCGCTTCATTCAAGGCACGATAGTCCACAGTCAATCTCCATTCTCTGTCAGAATTGTGCACAGGCCAGATGGGGCTGTTGAAGGGTGAGTGGGTTTTGTTGTCTAGCCCTTGGCTCTCCAGCTCATGGATCATTTTGTGCATGGGGATCACGGCATCCCGATTTGTTTGATACTGCCGGTGTTGCACGGTCAAGGTGGCAATTGGCACTGGTTGCTCTGCCACCTTCAGGAGTCCTGCTGCAGATGGGTTTTCTGATAGTCCAGGCAAGGTGTTCAACTGCTTCATGTTCTCTGTCTCTACAGCAGCTATTCCAAAAGCCCACCTGAGTCCATTTGGGTCTTTCTAAAAGCCCTTCCAGAGGAAGTCGATGCCCAGAATACACGGGGCCTCTGGGCCAGTCACAATAGGAATTTCTGCCACTCCTTCCCAGTCAGGCTCACCTTGGCTTCCAACAGGATCACCTGCTGCAATCCCCCCATCACCCTGGCAATGGAAATGGGTTCTGCATCCACATGTCCTGAAGGGATTAGAGTACACTGTGCACCAGTATGGACAAAAGCCTTGTATATCTATGGCTCTGGTGTGGCAGTGATCCAAACAGCCCAAAAGACACAATTTTCCCTGGCCTCTACCTGGCTAGAGGCAGGGTCTCTCTAGTCCTGGCTACCGTGCCCTCCCTGGGCGTATATTCTGGATATTCCTTCAAGGGGATCTGGCATATCATGCTCCTTTCTGCTATACCTGGCAGCTCGGTCACGGGGAGCTGGGGCTGCATTCATTTGGGTGTAAATTCCTCTCTTAGTAGTTTCCTCCTTTAGCTCGCATACCCATGCTGCTAGGACAGAGATGAGTTTTCCATTCCACCCTCTCATGTCTTGCCCATGTTCATACAGGAAGAACCACAGGCCCACTCGTGGGGTGCACTCCCTCTCCCTAGCTGGGGGATGTTGGGCTCTGACACTGGGGCCTCTGGTTTGCACTGGTGCCACATGGGAACTGTCCTTGCTCATCTCCTTCCTCATCTTCTCTCTGAATTTTTCCTGTTCATCCTTGAGACTCGAGCACAGCAGAGACATGAGTGTGTGTCAGGCCATGGACGATGGTCTCATCATTCCTGAGTTTACTTGCTCCAGAACTCACTGTCTCTTGGTTATCCACAAAATGCATTGTTCCCATGAAGCTGGAGTATTCAGATGGCCCCTGCTGTGCATGGCTCCACCACATTTGCACTGTGCATCTGACCTTGTCAGGGTCATTATTTTGTCCATCCCTTGCAAAAAGTATCTCCAATACTGCCATTTGTCTCAGGGGTCAGAAGTTTTCCTTTATTTTTTCTTGGGCAGCACCAAGCCCTGTGCCCCCTCCAGAGCCCAGCCCCAGTGGCTGCTGGCTGCCTCACAGGGCTGCGTGGCCAGGGGAGTCCAGTGCTGGCCACAGGGAGAGCCCAGCCCAGGGGCTGAGCCTGCACCAAGTGCACCCTCCTGGCTCTCTCCAGTTGGCAGAGGACAGGAGCAGAGCAGCCGAGCACCTGCACCGGGCCCTGCTGTGCCAGGACAGCCCACAAGAGCCCCTGTGAGAGGCGGCCATCAGGCTCATGGGGAGCTCTGGGCAGTTTTCCTGAGATTACAGACCATAGACATACACAGCTGAGCTTGTGTACATTGAAATGCTAAAGAAATGTTACCCTGTGGTTTTCCCATAAAGACACCAACTGCTTGAAAATCCTGCTGTGTATTGTTGGCCAGGGTGCTTAATAGGTTAGCTGCCAGGCTTTGGGTATGGGCAAGTGATAGCAGGGTTGATCTGAGAGGAGTTTGTATCTTTCCAATATAAGAGCTCACAGTGCTTACTTTCTTGAGCAAGACTTCTTGATCAATAGAATTTAATACTCCCAGTTCAGACCCAAACCATCCCCTTAAGTCTATTTTATACCTATCATTTGGTGTCTGGGAATGTATCCACAGCTCCCATTCTTTTAGGCTTTGCTGTATGAGTGGGCAGTATTGCTGTTTAATTTTGGAAACATTAGCTTGTATCTTTACCTCCAGCTTTTTCAGAGAGTACTGTGGATTTAGAGGCAACAATTGTTCATTTGTTTGTCTTACCCCAGAGTGAAAGACTATATTATTTCACTTATGGGTCCCTGTCATGGTTTGACACTGGTACAATGCCAGTGCCCCCATGAAGATACCTTCTTCCTGGTTTCTGCTGTGAGATGTGACCAGGAATAAGCAAAGCAGGCTCCTACTTAGGGAAGAAAGAAAACAAAACTTTATTAACTACACTACAACTACAAATAAAAAGGAACACATGCACAGGGAAAATGAAAACCTTACAAATACATTTCCTCCTCCCCCCACCAAATTCCCAACACAATACATGTATTCCTCAAATCACCAACTCTTAGTCCAGCACCACTCTTCAAACAATCAATCCTCAGTTCATCAAGAGGACAGGAGTCCTTCTTGTACCATGGGCTTCCCCTGGAAACACAGCCGAAGCCTCGTGTGTTTCCGTGTCACTCGTGGCACCGCCCGGAGTCCATCTGCCGTCGTGACCTCTTCCTTTCATGTCCAGTGCTCTCACCACTGAACACGGACCAGAGCTGCTTCTAGGGTTGTCTTTTTAAGGATGCTCTGTCCCGATCCAAAAAGGGCACAGTCTCTCCTTTGGGACACCTGTCCCCACAATCTCTCCTTTGGGACACCTGTCCCCCCCATATTTTTCCACCCCCTGGGGCCGAGGGGCACCAACACTGAACCCTCTTGATTCTGAGGCATTGCCTCCCCCTAGAATGCAGTCTCTGCATCACAAGGAACATGGTTCTGTCCATGGCTGTACAAAAAGAGTCCAGCAAAAGCCACTTCATCATCTCTTCCCACGAGGATTCTTCTCTATTCTTCCACTATTTCTCACTCGCCCAGACCTCTCTCACACTTGCACATTCCTTCCTCATCTTCCACTCTGTCTTCTAGGAGAGGTCAATGATCTGTAAAGTTCTCATTCTCCGAGAAGGGGTTAAAAGCTCCTACAAGCGGCCGGTGCACCCCCCCCTTCTTCTCCGTCCCAGCCCTGCTGCCGGCACAGGCCCATGTTTATCCAGTCTCAAGGTTACAGTCTCAGGCAGCGGCTCTCTCTCTCTCTCTGTGTCTCTCAGGGGTGGCTGCCCGATGGCTCCTGGTGTCTCCCTCTCTCTCTCTCTCTTCCACCCTTCCACCCCCGGGCTCAGGCCTACCTCTCTCGGCCACATGGCTTTTCCCTGCTCCCTGCCCAGCCAGCAGCTGGGCCGGGGCAGAGACCCGAACTCTTTCCCACCAGAAACCTGAAAGGACCCTCCCAGGGGAGAGCTCTGCTTTTAACCCCATGTTCTCAGAGGCGTGTCCAATGTCCCAATGGCCAGATTAAATGCCAATATTAAAGCCTGAATATCCATTGGCCCAAAACACAGCATCCCAAAAAACACATTTCCTGTCAAACTACCACAAGAAGCCAGCATTATATTCCAAAAAGAAGCCTTATGATTTCATCGATACCTGGAATCATCCCAATTTTGTCCATGTCAAAGCCGATTCTTTAATTATCCTGAGGCCTATTGCCTTTTGGGATGTTACTTATCTCAAACTACATCCTGCATCCTGTTTTCTCGTGAACATCTGAAAACGTCTGTTTTGTGTCACTAATTCCATATCCTTTTCCTCTCTTACTTTTTAACAAATATTTTCTAAAACATTTAAAATATAGTTACAAGTGTTAGCATGAATCAGATTGATCTATCACACTGTTGAGCAAGAAATTGGCAGCAAGAGCCATGTAACACACTGGTTAAGGATTGCCCAGACAGAGCAGGGGAGAGTTTTCTCCAAGCAATGCCTCTGCTCCAGAATCATTTGCTGTTGTTTTGGGCCCATCGGTCTGCCTCGGCGGCAGCGGTGGTCCCCAGCCCGCACTGTTAAAGCCGTTGCCCTTCCTCGCCTTTAAGATGGGGACCCGCGTTCTGGCAGGCAGAATTTTTTGGCCCAGTTTTTTTTTTTTTTTACGGGCCCGGCACCTGATGGAGAGCCCCCCCGGACTGGTCCTGGGTGAGGCGGCAGCGCCTCGCCTACCTCGGTCGTGGCCAGATCAACTGAGCCGCTTCTGCCAGGCGGGGCAGGGTTTGCCACGCCGGGTCCGTTGCTTTTTGTTGAGGTGGGCGGAGTTGGGGAGGCACCCACCAGGCCTCCGCGGGCCTTTTTATTTTTCTCTCATGGCCCTAAGCCGCGGCACCGAGAAGCGTTGCGACGAAGGCGTGAGCGGGATGCCGGTGGGTCTGTCGTGGGGAGGCAGTGAGGTGCGTACCTCGGACCCCCCCCGGGCCCCCGGCCCCGTGGCCCCCATGGCTAGCACAGGTCGTTGCGAACGCGCCTCCGTGTGCCTTTTCTGTCGTGCCGTCCCCCGGCTTTTTTTTCCAGAAGGGAAAGCCGACCGCCGCTAGGCCGGGCAAAAGCTGGTGGCCCATGGCGCCAGGTCAGTGGAACTTTATCTTGCACAGTCGGCCGGAATCCCCAGGCTGGAAGGCGGGGGGCGCCACCGAGTCCCCCCCCGCCCGGCGGGGGCTGGTCCAGTCCTGCCGTTGCCTAGCCAAAAGGGGAGCCGTTGTTGCCCGTGGGTGGGTGACAGCACCCCCCGCACTCCTCTGCTGCCGCGAGCAATCTGATCCACAGGTGGGCTGGGCGGCCGTCGCCGTTGTTGTCCCAGGAGCGTGGCCGTGGGGCCCTTGTCGCTGTTGGCGCAGCTCATTCCCAGAGCTGCGCCTGATCGATGTGGCTTTTCTGGTGGCGTCGGAGAGGGACCCCAGCGGGCCGGCTCTCCTTCTGAGGCTTCTCTGTCACGGGGAAGCCACGGCAGGGGGGGGTCCGGTGCTCGGGCAGGGCGGTCTCCTTTCCAATTCGCTTCCCGTTGCAGGTGAGGTGTCGCCCCTCCCGCTGGCCTGGGGAAGGGCGTCTTTACTATCCCGAGCTGTGTGACGGCCGCGTGGCCCCGCGAGCTTTCAGGTGTCCTTAAAAAAACCCATGAGGTGCCGGTGCTGGCCCCGGTCCGGGTAGCGCCCGTTTGGGCGCCGGCCACAAGCAGCACCAGGCAGCGGTGCGGCTGGAGCTGAGCTGCGAGAAGGGAGAGTGGCGAGAGAGAAAAGAGAGAGGGTGAAAGTGCCCGAACACTATGGGGCGCGGACCCGGGTGGAACAGAGCCCGGTCCGCGCACTACTTCGCCGTTCCGCCGCCTGCTGCAGAGCAAGCTGCCCCAGCTGAAAAGGGGCCTCGGTGTCCAGGCCACGCCCACCTCGTCAGGTCGCTGCCTCCTCTAGCACATCCGGTGCTTTCCGTGTGGCCCGGTGGGGGGATGTGCCGGGACGGGGTTTGGTCCCTGTGAGCGGGGCCCCGCTTGGCCCAACCTCGCCCGCGACCGGTCGCTCGCCCGCGACCTTTTGGCAGGCGGGTTTTTCTTGGCTTTGGTGGGGGGGGCGGGTCAGCCCCAGCCGAGACCCGTTCCGTGTGCCGCGCGCATCATTTCGAGCACGAGGCCGAATCTTGAACCGGGGCGCGGGCCCTGGGAAAAAAAGCGCGAGAGAGAGAAAGAGAGAGAGAGAGAGAGACGAAGATCGTGCTCCATCCGAGTGGCGAAAAGCTGTGCAGTGGTCCCGGCTCCTTGCCCGTGGCGTTGCGGGAAAGGCTGGCCACCGCGGTCAGCCGTTGCCAAGAGGTGTGCCTTGCACGTGGCGCCATTCCCCATCCCAGGCGATGCCGGGCCGCGATGCGGCCGGCCGCCGTCCCTGCTGCCGGCGCCCATCGCCGCCACGCTGCCGCCCGCCGCCGTGTCTTTGTCCGTGATGCTGCTCCCGCGGGTCGGAGCGGCAAAAGGAGCCTGGGGCGGTTGGGGTTTGGCACGGGGCAGGTTCGCCGGCGGGCCAGGTGCCTCCGGATGCTCACGCGCCGCGCCGCGGCGCCGCCGTGGGTGGTGGTTACCTGGTTGATCCTGCCAGTAGTATATGCTTGTCTCAAAGCTTAAGCCATGCATGTCTAAGTACACACGGGAAGTACAGTGAAACTGCGAATGGCTCATTAAATCAGTTATGGTTCCTTTGGTCGCTCCTCTCCCGCTCCTTGGATAACTGTGGTAATTCTAGAGCTAATACATGCCGACGAGCGCCGACCTCCTGGGACGCGTGCATTTATCAGAACAAAACCAACCCGGGCCCGTCCGGCAGCTGTGGTTACTATAGATGACCTCGAGCTGATCGCACGCCTCTGTGGTGGTGACGACCCATTCGAATGCCTGCCCTATCAACTTTCGATGGTACTGTCTGTGCCTACCATGGTGACCACGGGTGACGGGGAATCAGGATTCGATTCCAGAGAGGGAGCCTGAGAAACGGCTACCACATCCAAGGAAGGCAGCAGGCGCGCAAATTACCCATTCCCGACCCGGGGAGGAAGTGACTAAAAATAACAATACAGGACTCTTTTGAGGCCCTGTAATTGGAACGAGCGCACTTTAAATCCTTGAGCGAGGATCCATTGAAGGGCAAGTCTGGTGCCAGCAGCCACGGTAATTCCAGCTCCAATAGCGTATCCTAAAGTTGCTGCAGTTAAAAAGCTCATAGTTGGATCTTGGGATCGAGCTGGCAGTCCGCCGTGAGGCGAGCCACCCCCTGTGCCAGCCCCTGCCTCTCGGCGCCCCCTCGATGCTCTTAGCTGAGTGTCCCGCGGGGCCCGAAGCGTTTACTTTGAGAAAATTAGAGTGTTCAAAGCAGGCTGGCCGCCGGCATACTGCAGCTAGGAATAATGGAATAGGACTCTGGTTCTATTTTGTTGGTTTTCGGAAATGGGGCCATGATTAAGAGGGACGGCCGGGGGCATTGGTATTGTGCCGCTAGAGGTGAAATTCTTGGACTGGCGCAAGACGGCCTAGAGTGAAAGCATTTGCCAAGAATGTTTTCATTAATCAAGAACCAAAGTTGGAGATTCGAAGACGATCAGATACCGTCGTAGTTCCAACCATAAACGATGCCGACTGGCAATCCGGCGGCGTTATTCCCATGACCCGCCGGGCAGCTCCCGGGAAATCCAAGTCTTTGGGTTCCAGGGGACTATGGTTGCAAAGCTGAAACTGAAAGGAATTGACGGAAGGGCACCACCAGGAGTGGAGCCTGCGGCTTAATTTGACTCAACACGGGAAACCTCACCCGGCCCGGACACGGACAGGATTGACAGATTGAGAGCTCTTTCTCGATTCCGTGGGTGGTGGTGCATGGCCGTTCCTAGTTGGTGGAGCGATTTGTCTGGTTAATTCCGATAAGGAACGAGACTCTGGCATGCTAACTAGTTACGCGACCCCCGAGCGGTCAGTGCCCAACTTCTTAGAGGGACAAGTGGTGTTCAGCCACCCGAGATTGAGCAATAACAGGTCTGTGATGCCCTTAGATGTCCGGGGCTGCACGTGCACTACACTGGCTTGCTCAGCTTGTGCCTACCCTCCGCCGGCAGGCGCGGGTAACCTGTTGAAGCCCATTCCTGATGGGGTTCAGGGATTGCAATTCTTCCCCGTGAACGAGGAATTCCCAGTAAGTGTGGGTCATAAGCTTGCGTTAAGTCCCTGCCCTTTGTACACACCGCCCGTCGCTACTACCGATTGGATGGTTTAGTGAGGTCCTCGGATCGGCCCCGGAGTCGGCCCCGGCCCTGCCGGAGTGTCGAGAAGATGGTCGAACTTGACTATCTAGAGGAAGTAAAAGTCGTAACAAGGTTTCCGTAGGTGAACTGCGGAAGGATCATTACCGGTGGGGCTTGGTGCCTGCCGCCTCATGCCGGGCCGTCCGTCCAGCTGCGTGCGTGCGGCCTCACTCGCACACCCGCTCTGTTCGCACGCTCGGCCCCCGGCTGCCGGCCCTGGTCGCACCGGGGGCCACACGCCCTTCCCCTTCGCTGCACACCGCAGCCCCAGAGAGAGAGAGCGGAGGCGCGCAGCACCTCCGGGCACGGGGGGTTGGAAGGGGGAGAGGGGGGAAAAGCCGCTCGGCGCAGCGAAGCGTGTCACGCGTGCACGCGCCATGCGCACTTGCCAATGTGCGCGCGGGCGGGGCTCTCCCCGCGCTACACCGCGCGTCGCAGCCAGGCCTAGAGGCATGGCACGCTCACCACCGTCGCGACAGCTTGCCCCTCCGTCCCCCACACCACCCCCCCAACCACGGCCTTGCGCCGGTCTGCCGCCAGTCGGTCCCCGCCAGAGAGTGGGGGCGCGGCCGCGGGCCCACGAGCCTCGCGTCTGAAGCGGCCGGCGCTGCCGAACGCCAGTCGCCAGTGTGCCGTGTGCGGGCGCCTTGGCGCGGCCCGAGTTCTCCCGAGCTTGGCTCTCCTCGGCATGCGCGCAAGAAAGCTGCCCGGGTGCCGGGAGGGAGGGGTGCTTGGCACGGCCCCTCTTGGAGGCGGGCCCGTCCTTTCCCTCGCTGCTTCGCCCATCAAGCGACGGCTGTCTGGCCGTGGCACCCGTTGGCGGCCAAGGTGGAATGGGCGAGGGAGCCGGGTGGCAGGGGCACCTTCGGGGCTCGGAGCAGGCAGCTCCTCCGGCCCTGCCCACACTGGGGAGCGGGGCTTTTGCTGGCCGGCAGAGTTCCCCGCTCTCAGGCCGAGCGGCCCCCCTCTCGCGCACGGCAGAGAAACTCCAAGGGCCGAGGCCTCTGGGCGTTCCGTGCCACGCTTTGTGGCACGCATGCGCGCCTGAGGTGTGCTTGGTGGTCGGGCCCGCATCCCCCGCGCCGGCGGAGCAGCCCAAGCCACGCCGGTCCTCTCGGTTGCGCAGCGCCTGGCTACTGAGGGAAACCCCGGGCCCCGAGAAGGACATGGCGGTGGTGGCAGCAGATGTCGGGCACGCCCCCGCTGGTGGACGCTCCCCTGAGGGCGGCAGCGGGGGAGGCACCCCGGCAGGGCCATGCAGGTCGTTTCCCTCGCCCCAGGGTCAGGTACCTAGCGCTCCGCGCCTTTGTGGTCCCCCCAGTTTTTTTCCCTCTGCATCGTCAAACGCTGCAGGTTTGCTGAAAGGGGCCGGTGGGGCAGGGCGGCGGTTTAAAGACTCCGGCGGCTCGGCGCAGCCCGCCACGGCAGCGGCGGTGCTGGCGGTGGCAGGCATGGCGGGCGGTGGCCGAGCAGGGTGCCACTGAGGGGTGGGGAGCAGCTACTCCTGCCGATCGCCTGCGGTGGTTGTCCCATCGGCACCGGCTGCGCTCCTCCATCACCGTCATCATCCCGCCGCGGGCCGTGGGGGTTAACTGCGCTGCACTAAGGACGGGCGCCCTGCATCCCCCTCTCCGTGGCCCGGCCTCGACGGAGAGGCTGAGGCGCGCAGTCAGCCACAGGGGCCGACCCACTCGCCTCGTTGTAACGGGCGACTCTGGCAGAGAGCGCGTGCTCTCTGCCCTTCCTCGGCTGTGGGGTCATGGCCGCCGGGGCCTGCCCGCTCTCTCTCCTCGGACTGCTGCCGTGGTCTCTGGCAAGCGCAGCGCTGCGTTCGGCGCGTCCGGTGCCTCTCCTCCCCTTGACAGCCTTTTCTCCTCGAAGGCACACTGGCGGCGCCGTCATCCTCCGGCCATGCCCAGGCTCAACCGCCTGCCCGCTTGTGGGCCCTCCAGTGGCAGAGGCCCGCAAGTGCAGGCGACCCCGTGCCGAGCGGTGGTGGTGCCGCTCGACGGGTATCCCTCCCTGTGGCGACAGTCAGCCAGGAAAGACCCGCCGTTGCCCAGCGGCGGTCCCATCCCAGGCCCCGCTTGTCACGTCCTCCATCGCCCTTCCCGGCCGCGTGTGGGCCGCAGAAAGGCGTGCGGGGCGGCCACGGGGGCGCTTCTCCCCACCCGGTCTTCGTGTGAAAAAGAGGAGAGCGGGTGTTGCCCCCCGGCTCAGCGCCGTACCGCCTTCCGCTGGGCGCGTGCCCAAGGCAAGGCGCCCCGGCGGTGCGACATGGCGGCAGCGGTCCCGGGAGTGCGGCCCTGGCGGTGGCTGGTTCTGCCATCCAGCAGGCCTTGGGCACTGGCGATGCCGGCTCGGGTTGTCCTGTGAAAGCAAGAGGCGGGCGGGCCGCCGCGCCGTTCCACGTTCTGGCGCGCGCCACGTGGCCCTCCACACGGAGGCCGGGCCGAGCCCGGGCGCCTGGGCCGCCTCTGAAGGACGGCATTTGTGATGTCGGCGTCTCCCCTCACAGGGGGAGGCAGTTGGGGGTGCGAGCTCCCCCGCCTCTTGGCCGGCCTTCATAGCGTAGGTTGCTCCAGTTGGTTTTTTCCCTCCCCTTCCATTTCTGTGTGCTCGTACGGTCGAAGCCAGGTGCACGCCCCCGCGTCCTTGGCGCCAGAGTAACAAAAAAAGGGGCCGCTCAGCGTGAGCGGTGCCCAAAGGGCAGACAACTCTTAGCAGTGGATCACTCGGCTCGTGTGTCAATGAAGAACGCAGCTAGCTGCGAGAATTAATGTGAATTGCAGGACACATTGATCTTCGACACTTCGAACGCACTTGCGGCCCCGGGTTCCTCCCAGGGCTACGCCTGTCTGAGCATCGCTTGACAATCAATTGCTGTCCAGGGGCCACCCCGGCGGCGCGGCTAAGGTCGTCTTGCAGGCCCGTCGCCCGCGGAGGTGGCAGCGGCAGCGGCGACTCCGGTGTCCCTCCAGTGCCAGGAGGGAAGGTGGTCAGGGGTTCGGCGAGAGAAGCGCTTCCCTAGGCGGCCTCGATCCCTTCCCTGCGGCCCGGTAGGCATCGTCGTCATTGCAGTTGTCATCGTCGTCGTCGTTGCCGCGCAGGGCCTTCGTCCCCCTAAATGCAGACTCGGGGAGCGCTCCGTAGCTCCCTGCTCCCGGAGCGAGCCGCTGGGGCGGAGCTTGTCCTCGCCGGGACCGTGCCAGGGATGCGGTGGCACGGCGGCCTGGGGAGAGCGAGAGACAGTGTCGAAAGGCGTCACCGAGGGCCGAGAGAAAGAGAGAGGAGGGTGAGACGGGGAGGCGAGCTGCGGGCCTTGCCCCTAGGCTCCCCCCCCGTGTGGACGGCTGTTTTCGGGTGGGTACCGCAGCGGTACCGTGCCGTGCTGCAGCACGGACAGGCGAGGCGAGAGCGCCAGGGACGGGGGTTCTGACCCCTCCTCCCTTCGCCTGCCCCCTCCTCTTCTGTCGTCGTTTCAGGGCACACCAAGGGGTGCAGTCGCTCTTCTCTCTCTCCCCACTGAGGCCGTCGCGCGCGCCGCCGCCTGCCCAGTCCTCCCACGCGGGGCTGTCTCTGCCGCGGTCCCTTTTTGGTTCTCGTCTCCGAGATGGGGCTCTCTGTCTCCTCGTCGCTTGCTCGCGCACACACGTGCTCGCTCTCTCTCTCCGGCTCCCTCCGGGAGTGCAGAGAAGAGAGGGGGCGGGTGGCGTACCGGGCGGGGGAGACAAGGTGGCCGTCTCTGTGCACACCCCCGTGCGTGGTGCGGCCGAGCTTTGGGCTTGTGACCTCAGATCAGATGTGGCGACCCGCTGAATTTAAGCATATTAGTCAGCGGAGGAAAAGAAACTAATGAGGATTCCCTCAGTAACGGCGAGCGAAGAGGGAAAAGCCCAGCGCCGAATCCCCGCCCCACGGTGGGGCACGGGACATGTGGCATACAGAAGCCCCCCTCCCCGGCGGCGCTCTTGGGGGACCCAAGTCCTTGTGATCAAGGCTGCAGCCTGCAGACAGTGTGAGGCCGGTAGCGGCCCCCCGGCGCTCCGGGCCCGGGGCTTCTCGGAGTCGGGTTGCTTGGGAATGCAGCCCAAAGCGGGTGGTAAATTCCATCTAAGGCTAAATACCGGCACAAGACCGATAGCCAACAAGTACCGTAAGGGAAAGTTGAAAAGAACTTTGAAGAGAGAGTTCAAGAGGACGTGAAACCGTTAAGAGGAAAACGGTTGCAGCCCGCGCAATCCGCCCGGAGGATTCAACCCGGCGAGTTGCGGGGAGCCGGCGCGGGCTTGGCGGATCCTTGCCTCTGCCTCCCCTCCCTCCCCCGGGTGAACCCTGTCCACGGGGGCTGGCCGGAGGGGGGCGGGCCAGCGTGGGGACCGCCGCCTGGCTGGCAGCCGGCTCTGGCCGGGATCATTTCCTCTGCGGCAGTGCGCCGCAACCGGCTCCGGGTAGGCTGGGAAGGCCTCCGGCGGGCAGGTCGCCCGGCGCCACACGAGCGGTGGTGGGTGTTACAGCCCCCGGGCAGCAGGTCTTGCTGAATCCCGGGGCCGAGGGAGAGGACCGCCGCCGTGCCCTCCTGCCCCCCTGTCGGCAGCACCATGGTGGAGGGCGTCGCTTTTCCCCCGCCCTCCCCCTCCCGGGGTGGGGGGGGGTGGGGGCGGTGTCCCCACAGTGCAGCGTTTCACGCAGGGGTGCAGGGGCGAAGCCCGCGGACCCCCGGCGCCACTGTCAACCGGAGCGGACTGTCCTCAGTGTGCCCCAACCGTGTGGCGCCCCAGGGCCAGACTTGTCGGGCCGCGCTCCAGCGCCTGGGGTCCACGGCGATGTCGGCTACCCACCCAACCCGTCTTGAAACACGGACCAAGGAGTCTAGCACGTGCACGAGTCAGGGGCCGTCGTCAAAAGCCCGCGGCTCAATGAAGGTGAGGGCCAGTGCGCACCGGCTGAGGTGGGATCCCAGGGCACGTGTCGCGCCTGGCAGCCCTGGGCGCACCACCGGCCTGTCTCGCCCGCCGACCCCTCACAGGGCCGGGGAGGTGGAGCGTGAGTGTCCGTGCTAGGACCCGAAAGATGGTGAACTATGCCTGGGCAGGGCAAAGCCAGAGGAAACTCTGGTGGAGGTCCGTAGCGGTCCTGACGTGCAAATCGGTCGTCCGACCTGGGTCTAGGGGCGAAAGACTAATCGAACCATCTAGTAGCTGGTTCCCTCCAAAGTTTCCCTCAGGATAGCTGACACTCAGCAATGGGCAGTTTTACCCGGTAAAGCGAATGATTAGAGGTCTTGGGGCCAAAACGATCTCTACCTATTCTCAAATTTTCAATGGGTAAGGGGGCCGGCTCGCTGGCGTGGAGCAGCGCTGTGGAATGCGTGTGCTCAGTGGGCCACTTTTGGTAGGCAGAACTGGCGCTGCGGGATGTACTGAACGCCGGGTTAAGGCGCCCGATGCCAACGCTCATCAGAGCCCAGAAAAGGTGTTGGTTGATCTAGACAGCAGGACGGTGGCCATAGAAGTCGGAATCCGCTAAGGAGTGTGTAACAACTCACCTGCCGAATCAACTAGCCCTGAAAATGGATGGCGCTGGAGCGTCGGGCCCATATCCGGCTGTTGCCGGCAGTGCGATGCCTGCGGGGACAAGGCCGCAACGAGTAGGAGGGCCGCTGCGGTGCGCCTCGAAGCCTGGGGCGTGGGCCCGGGTGGAGATCTTGGTGGTAGTAGCAAATATTCAAACGAGAGCTTTGAAGGCCGAAGTGGAGCAGGGTTCCATGTGAACAGCAGTTGAACATGGGTCAGTCGGTCCTAAGCAATAGGTGAGCACCGTTCCGAAAGGGCGGGCGATGGCCTCTGTTGCCCTCAGCCGATCGAAAGGGAGTCAGGTTCAGATCCCCGAATCCGGAGTGGCAGAGATGGGCGCCGCGAGGCACCCAGTGTGCTGAAGTAACCGATCCCGGAGAAGCCAGCGAGAGCCCAGGGAGAGTTCTCTTTTCTTTGCTAAGGGCCGGGTGCCGTGGAATGGGTTTGCCCCGAGAGAGGGGCCCGTGCCTCGGAAAGCGTTGCGGTTCCGGCAGCATACGGTGAGCTCTCGCTGGCCCGTGAAAATCCAGGGGAGAGGGTGGAAGTCTCACGCCGGGCCGTACTCATATCCACAGCAGGTCTCCAAGGTGAACAGCCTCTGGCATGTTGGAACAATGTAGGTAAGGGAAGTCGGCAAGCCGGATCCGTAACTTTGGGATAAGGATTGGATCTAAGGGCTGGGTCGGTCGGGCTGGGGCACGAAGCTGGGCTGGGCGTGTGCCGTGGCTGGATGAGCACTCCTCCCTCCCCGCAGCCGGGTGGCTTTCTCGCGCGCGCACCAAACTCGGACCACGCCAGGGCGCCCACACGCGGCACACCGGTGACCGGCGGCGCCGGCCATGGCGGCGAGAGGCTCGGGGGCCCGCGTCGGCGTCCCTGCTCTCCAGCGGGGATGGACCGGTGGCAGACTGGCGCAAGGCTGGGGTGGGGGGGCTGGTGTGAGGGGCAGGGGGGCAAGGCGCCGCTACGGCGGCCAGCGTGCCATGCTTCTAGGCCCGGCCACGACGCGCGGTGTAGCGCAGGGAGAGCCCCGCCAGCGCGCACCATGGCGGGCGCGCATGGCACGCTTCGTAGCGCCAAGCGGCTTTTTCCCCCTCTCCCCCTTCCAACCCCCCGCGCCCGGAGGTGCCGCGCACCTCCGGTCTCTCTCTCTCTCTCTGGGACTGACGACGCACGGTGAAGGGGAAGTGCGTGTGGCCCCCGGTGCCGACCAGGGCCGGCAGCCGAGGGCCGAGCATGCGAACGGAGTGGGCGTGTGAGTGACGCCGCGCGCGTGCGCACGGCCTGCCAGATGGCCCGGCACAACGCAGCGGGTGCCAAGCCCCACCGGTAATGATCCTTCCGCAGGTTCACCTATGGAAACCTTGTTACAACTTTTACTTCCTCTAGATAGTCAAGTTTGACCGTCTTCTCGACACTCCGGCAGGGCCGTGGCCGACCCCGCCGGGGCCGATCCGAGGACCTCACTAAACCATCCAATCAGTAGTAGCGACGGGCGGTGTGTACATAAGGGCAGAGACTTAATCAACGCAAGCTTATGACCTGCACTTACTGGGAATTCCTTGTTCACGGGGAAGAATTGCAATCCCCGAACCCCATCAGGAATGGGCTTCAACGGGTTACCCGCGCCTGCCGGTGGAGGATAGGCACAAGCTGAGCCAGTCACTGTAGCGCGCGTGCGGCCCCGGACATCTAAGGGCATCACAGACCTGTTATTGCTCAATCTCGGGTGGCTGAACGCCACTTGTCCCTCTAAGAAGTTGGACGCCGACCGCTCGGGGGTCGCGTAACTAGTTAGCATGCCAGAGTCTCGTTCCTTATCGGAATTAACCAGACAAATCGCTCCACCAACTAGGAACGGCCATGCACCACCACCCACGGAATCGAGAAAGAGCTCTCAATCTGTCAATCCTGATCGTGTCCGGGCCGGGTGAGGTTTCCCGTGTTGAGTCAAATTAATCCGCCCGGGCCCCGGTTCAAGACTCGGCTCTGTTCCCCCGCATCTGCGCCGCATCGGGTTCAGACAATTTCGCCCTCTCTCTTTTCTCTCTCGCCTCTCTCTCCCTTCTCGCGGCTCAGCTCCAGCCGCACTGCCACCCGGTGCTGCTCGTAGCTGGCACCCGCACGGGCGCTACCCGGACCGGGGCCGGCACCGGCACCTTGCATGGTTTTTTAAGGACACCTGAAGGCTCGCGGGGCCACACAGCCGTCACACAGCTCGGGACGGTAAAGACGCCCTTCCCCAGGCCAGCGGGAGGAGCGACACCCCGCCTGCGACGGGAAGCGAATTGGAAAGGAGACCGCCCTGCCCGAGCACTGGACCCCCCCCTGCCGTGGCTTCCCCGTGACAGAGAAGCCTTGGAAGGAGAGCCGGCCCACCGGGGGCCCTCTCCGATGCCACCTGAAAAGCCACACCGATCAGGCGTGGCTCTGGGAAGGAGCTGCGCCAACGGCGACAAGGGCCCCACGGCCACGCTCCTGGGACAACGGCGACGGCCACCCAGCCCACCTGTGGATCGGATTGCTCATGGCAGCAGAGGAGTGCGGGGGGTGCTGTCACCCGCCCACGGCCAACAAGGGCTCCCCTTTAGGCTAGGCAACGGCAGGACTGGATGGGCCCCTGCCGGGCCAGGGGGGGACTCGGTGGCCCTCCCCCACCTTCCGGCCCGGGGAAACTGGCCGACCGTGCGAGATAAAGTGCCACCGACCTGGCGCCACGGGCCACCGACTTTTGCCCGGCCTCGTGGCGGTCGGCTTTCCCTTCTGGAAAAAAAGCCAGGGGACAGCACGATAAAAAAGGCACACAGACGCGCGTTTGAAATGACCCGTGCAAGCCACGGGGGCCAAGGGGCCAGGGGCCCGGGGGGGGTCCGAGGTACGCGCCTTACTGCCTCCCCACAACGGACCCAGCAGCATCCTGCTCGCGCCTTTGTCGCAACGCTTCTCGGTGCCGCGGCTTAGGGCCACGAGAGAAAAATAAAAAGGCCCATGGAGACCTGGCGGGCACCCCCCCAACTCCGCCCGCCTCAACAAAAAGCAACGGACCCGGCGCGGCAAACCCGGCCCCGGCCAGCAGAAGCGGCTCAGTTGATCTGGCCACGACCGAGGTACGCGAGGCGCCGCCGCCTCGCCCAGGACCAGTCCGGGGGGGCTCTCCATCAGGTGCCGGGCCCTTAAAAAAAAAAAAACAAACAACTAGGCCAAAAAATTCTGCCCGCCACAACGCGGGTCCCCGGCTTAAGGCCAAGGAAGGGCGACGGCTTCAACAACGTGGGCTGGGGACCACCGCCGCCGCCGAGGCGGACCCACAGGCCCAAAACAGCAGCAAATGATTCAGGAGCAGAGGCATTGCTTGGAGAAAACTCTCCCCTGCTCTGTCTGGGCAATCCTTAACCAGTGTGTTATATGGCTCTTGCTGCCAATTTCTTGCTCAACAGTGTGATAGATGAATCTGATTCGTGCTAACACTTGTAACTATATTTTAAATATTTTAGAAAATATTTGCTAAAAAGTAATCGAGAAAAAGGATATGGAATCAGTGTCACAAAACAGATATTTTCAGATGTTCATGAGAAAACAGGATGCAGGATGTAGTTTGAGATAAGTAACATCCCAAAAGGCAATAGGCCTCAGGATAATTAAAGAATCAGCCTTGAAATGGACAAAATTGGGATGATTCCAGGTATCGATGAAATCATAAGGCTTCTTTTTGGAATATAATGCTGGCTTCTATAACACAAGTCTTGGGGTGCATGTGCAGCTTGTAGGGTTCTTCAAGGGACAGTGATGAGGAGGAGAAGCCTTTGTGGGAAGCGACCACCAAAACCAAAAGACCCCTTAGAAACAAGCAGAGCATGCACTGTGCAGTACAGTGACATAGATTTCAAGAATCAAAAATAGGAGGACATTGACAGGAAATTATTGATGAATATGTATTAGCATCCAGTCTAGAAGTTGTGTTTGGATTCTTTATCTTTTGAATGGGAGGCAGGGTGAGAAAACCCCCCTGTATCCTGACTGGTTTTGCTTATGCTTTATCCAAACCACTGCCAAATTATTTTGGATCTGCTTGATTATATTTGATTGCATTATTTCATATCAAATTGCTGCTCAATTAAAATTGCTGCTCAATTCTAATGTTGGTTTATTAAATTAGATATATAGGGACCTCATTCATAACAACAGCCCACCTCAGTCACCTCCCCGTTGGGACTGTGCTTTCTACTGAGCCAGTCCTGCCAGAAAAGCAGCTCTAAACACACCTCTAAAAAGGCACTGGTCCAGATAAAGCACATCCATTCCCCTCTGCCCAGGGCCAGTCCCCTGTACATCTGGCAGCCTGCAAAATCTAACACCCCCTCAGGGTCCAACACATTGTTCCAGCCTAAAGCATAAAGGCAATTTGTTTTGTTAAAGCTGAAGTCATTCCTGCAGGTGCTCGGCCTTCCAAGGCCAACGCTGCCACTCCAGAGGGAATCCTGTGACCCTGAGCATTTGATGGTGACCACACCAAAGCAAGAGGTGGCTCCTTCAGCAGGAGAATGGCACATGGCAATGCTGTGCCTTTGTGCCCCCAGCCTTCCCCCCATTGTTTCAGCAATGGCAGCTACACTTAGGCAGCTTCAGCAGAGCTTATTTGTGTTGGCTTAGTGCAGATCAGGACTCCCAGCCCACCTCTAACAGCAGCTTGCAATGACAACAGCACCTGCACACTGAGGTATTTGGCTGGAGGCAAGCCTGTCACAAGCACACACCCTCTTCCAACTTCCCATCAAACAGAAAGGAGAAGAGCAGGAAAAGGCTACCTTTGGACCAGTCTTCCCCAGCTCTACACATGGGCCAATTCTGGGTAGAAAACTTCCGCCAGTGCTGGCCTTCTTCTTCATGGTGAGAAACTTCTCCCACAGGAACTTAGAGGGAAGCAGCTGAAAGGCAAAAATAAACCAGACAGAGCTTCAGAGTTGGGCTTGTTCAGAAAGGCTTTTCTTGAACAAGTGGCACTGCTGAACAATTTGTGGTCACATTGTCCAGGACAGTCCTGGAAGCTCTGGAAGTTGCTTGCTGAAATACTCAGCACCAATAAATTAACAATACAGAGTGCAATACACATACTCCAACCACATGGCTCTGTCCCATCAGCTTCTCCATGATTGCATGTGACATGGTTGGGGATTTCTGCTCTTTGGGCATTTCTTTCCTCTTTAGGTTCATTGGATTGAGGCAGTGACCTTTTCAAAGAAGGGGGACGAGCTCTCAGAACTGCCCTGACTCCATCCCTGTACAGCACTGAGAACTCACAGCAAGGAGATATCACTGCTGGGTGAGTCCAAGAGAGGCAAGAAAGGAACGTTGTACCACGAGTGAGGAGCACAGGAATGTGTCCAATCTGTAGTTCTCTCTGTTAATTAGCATTTGTTTTCTCTCTCTGGGCTCACAGACCCCTGCAGAGAAGAAAACAGAGGGATCTCCTGGACAGAGCCTCAGCACTGGGGCATCTTCAGTCAAGTGAGCTCCAGACACCAAGGGACCTTTGTGGCCCTGGCTCCAGGGAGCAGGAAAGAACTGTACAGCCCTCAAGATTCCTACCAATCCAGAGCTTTCAAGAGAAGCCAACTCCTTTGGGAGAGATACCATCAACACACGGTAAACCAAAATCAGGGGAGAATTCCCAGCACAGGAAGATTTCCACCATCCTGCAGAACAAAGGTGTGATGGTCTTCACAGGGGTCTTAGGATGAGGGAAGAGACGAGGATCTGCCTCCATGGTTCAGCAGGCTTGATTTATTATTTTGTGATATATAATATATTAAAACTACACTAAAAGAATAGAAGGAAGGATTTCATCAGAAGGCTGGCTAAGAATAGAAGAGGAAGGAATGATAACAAAGGCTTCTGGCCTGGACTCTCTGTCTGAGCCAGCTGGGCTGTGATTGGCCATTAATTACAAACATCCAACATGGGCCAATCAAAGATCCACCTGTTGCATTCCACAGCAGCAGATAATCATTGTTTACATTTTGTTCCTGAGGCTTCTCAGCTTCTCAGGAAGAAAAATCCTAAGGAAAAGATTTTTCATAAAAGATATCTGGGACACAAAGGTGCTGAGACATTTTCTTCTGGACGTGCTGCAGCAGATAACTTGCTTTGCTGTACACTGTGTCTGCAGGGCTGGATCTGTGCCCACACAGGAGCTGAGAGAGAACAGCTGCTTTGGAAGCTCTTCCAGCTGGGACCAGCCCTGTCTCACAGGGCTTTGGGCAGAGTTTGAGCTTCCCCCCAACATGCTCAGGTGCCCAAGGGCAGCTTGGTCTTGACCCCAGCAGGGGGCTATTTACAAATCACAAACGGGACAGGGCTGCTGTGGAACTGCCTTGAGCTGTTTTATTTTCCAGCATCACTCTCATTACATGGTTATAACAATGGGAAGATGCCAGCAGCTCACATCCCAGGCAGCAGACCAAGAACTTAATGTTACAACTTCCTTTATAAGTTTCTTGACCAATCACACAAAGCAAAAGCACATTGACAGTAGTTCCATCCAACCACTATAAGCACACGCACCTTTGGTTTAAACAATGCTTGCTTATTTTGAATACAATACCTGCTTGTAAGCCTTAAAGCACAATGCACAGAGCTCCATTATTAAGCCTTAACCTTCCTAATACCTTGCTAGATAAACTTTTCTGTAGCTTAGAGAGTTATTCTAGACAAGGTTAATACACAGACCGTTGTTCTATTTGTCCTTGCTTTTCTACTTTTTAAATAATTTTTCTGCTGACCTATCTCATGGCAGTTGCCTAGCTCTAATCACAGTTCTACTGTATCTGAGGCTGCCTTTTGCAGCTTTCCCAAAACCCTCTAATTTTGTAGATTCCCACAGTTCCCCCTCTCTGTTCATCTCTAAAGAAACCTTCATAATTGTGTCATTTATTACTTGGGTTTCGTATCCTTACTAGAATATTTCTGCTTATTACCTACTTAAAGCATTTTCTTGCTTGCACTAAAGCAGGGGCAGGGAGAGCAGGGACACCAGGGCAGTTTGCAGCCTTTACACAGCCCACTGGGTACTTACAGTGAAAGATGTCAGTCTTTCTCTGGACAAAAGACGAGGTGTCGAGGTGTTCTTTGGGAATCCAGAAGCCATTTTGAAGGCAGGATCTCCCAGATGAGTGACAATGCCTCAACAAAACTGGAAGAAGCAACAATGGAACTCTGAAAATCCAGAACCCAATTCTTGGCAGATTCAAGGCATATATTGGTGCTAAAAATTTTCTATGATTTGAAAGTAGCTAAGTGCTTGTTTGGTCTAAGTAGTTAGTATGTTAGGCCTCCAGTTGGACTTTATTTCAACTATAGGGCTGCCTTGTGCAATTCAAAGATGGATCATACTGAAACCTGGAGCTAAAAATCTGAACATTAAGAATAGTTAGAACAGACAAAGCTGCAGCCTAAATATTACTTTAAAATAGCTAGAGTGGATATCCTCTTCTTTTGGCTAAAGCACCCCTGCTCTCTCAGCTGCTCCTCACAGGACTTGGGAGAGACTGGAATGTTATGGCTAATGGCTTAAAAATTGTTAGAAAGGACTTTCTGCCCATTGGGACAAAACTGTATAAAGAGGCTGCGACCACCCAAGCCCACCCTTCCCTGAAAATGCCTCTGGACTGGAACTTGGCACTGTGAGTTAAGCTGCCGAAGGGAACTTGAGACAAGACAAAGGTGACACTATTGTCCCATTAGCTCAGGGCTGGGGAGAAGTAAACAAGGCTGCAGAGAAAAACCTATCCACAACAAAGCCAAACCCAGCAGCTGTCCTGAAAATCAGCTCTGTCTGCCTTCAAGGTGGGCAAGTCATAGCCACAGACTCGTCTGCTGAGGCCAGGTTTGCACACAAACCTCCCACCAAAGACCTCCACAGTGCCCCCAGACCCATTCCTGAGGCCTTGCACCAGACGACTGCAGGGCACGCAAAGTAACACAACAGATCTGAAAATCCAGAAGCCAATTGATGGCAGACTCAAAGGACAGACAGATGCTAAAGATTTTATATTATTTGAAAGTAGCAATAGACAGAGTCCAACTTACCCCACCCCAGGGAGGCACCTGGGAGGTCCCACCTTGCCCAAATCTGCATGAATCCATTGGAGTCTTACGTTTTGGGAGACCTCACCACAGAGAAGACCAGAAGAGGATTTTATGGTATGCCAATGGGATCCATGGAATGGTGATGTTTTTCACTTCATCTGTCTCTGTCACTCTCCTTCTTCCCCTTCTTCCCAACACCCCATCCCCCCCCCCCCCCCCCCCCGCTTCTTTTTCTTTTCCTTTCTCTCTCTCTTCCTCACATTTACTGTTACATAAAATCCAGACTATTGATTTTGGCATATGGTCTCGTTTGCACCTCAATTCACAGGCCTCTCCCTAATAATTGTAAAAATCAGATGATAACAACCCACTGAAACTTGATGAAACTTGAAAAGACCTCATTCACCTTTAAGCACTTTAAGCAACCACTAGACGGGAAAAAAAAGTATAGACCAGTACGTTTAGAAAATGTTGCATTCCTTCAGTGCAAAAAAAAAGCACAATCAGTAGAGCATATATTGTTCATCCACTCAGCTGTGCATTGTGGTGGTGTTCACAGGGGTCTTAGGATGAGGGAAGAGATGAGCATCTGACTCTTGATTTATTATTTTATGATATATATTATACTAAAAGTATACTAAAATAAGAAAGGATTTAATCAGAAGGCTAGCTAAGAATAGAAAAAGAAAGAATGAATAACAAAAGCTTGTGTCTCAGACAGAGAGTCCAAGCCAGCTGACTGTGAGTGGCCATTAATTAGAAAAAAATCTAGGAGACCAATCACAGATGCACCTGTTGCATTCCAGAGCAGCAGATAACCATTGTTTACATTTTGTTCCTGAGGTCTCTCAGCTTCTCAGGAGAAAAAACCCAAAGGAAAGGATTTTTCATAAAACATGTCTGTGGCAGTGCAGACCACTGAACTGCTGCACCAGAAGACGGGCATTATCCCATTATCCTGTATTTCCCTTTGGCATTCTCTCTCAGAGTGCAGATGAGACAAAACCAAAAAGTTCAACTTGAGTCAATCTTTACCTTCAAAGGAAATTCAGGAACTTTCTGCAGAGGCCAATGCTCTGCACGCTGATGAACTCCTTGCAGAGGCCAATGCTCTGCACGCTCAGGAACTTTGCAGAGGCCAATGCTCCGCGAACAATTCCCCTGGCGAATCGCCCGGTGAAGCCGCCTGCAGGAGCCCAGCCTGCGCACAAGCAGCCAGGGCCGCGTTCTCAGGCAACTGAGGCCGCGCCGCTGTCACAGACGCTGCCGCCGCCTTCGTGGTTTCCAGGCAGCCGCGGAACCCGGCAGCCGCCGCCCTTTCCCGGATCCTGCCCCTCCCGGCCCCGCACGCCCCCCAAGATGCTGCCGGGGCTCGGGGGCTTCGTCTGCCTGGGCTGGGGCTCGGCCTCCCCTGCGGGACAAGGGGAGGGGGGGTCCCCGGGGGTCGTGTCCCCCCGGGAGCGTGGGTGAGTCCCCCATGTCCCCCCCAAGCCGGGGTCACCCCCTTTTCTCTGCCCACAGCTCCTGAGCCAGCTCCTGCTGCCCCCTGGGAGGGGCTTTGGGGAGCCCCCCGGGGACCCCCTTGAATGCCCATTCCTGGGCACTCGGACCCTTCGCATCTCCTTCCCCAGCTGCAGGACCCCCTGCACCTCCTTATCCTGCCCCGACAACCCCTGCACCCCCTTTCCCGGGTATCCTCCTCTCCCGGCCCCTGGATCCCCCGTTTCCATGAGCCCGGGGACCCCCAGACCCCATTCCCGGCCAGCCCGGGGCACCTCAGCCCCAGGCCTTCCTTTGCCCGGCGAGTGGTGACGTCACTGCAGACTCGGGCCGCCATTGGCCAGCAGCAAAGAGCGGCGCCAATGGCGGGGCCGGAGGCGGCTCAGGGGCCGTGAAGAGCCTTGAGCTGTGAGGGGCCCTGAGGGGCCATGAAGGGCCGTGAGGTGTCACTCTTGTGCCGAGAATGACACAGGAACAGGCAGGAGGCAGTATTGCAGAAAGACTAAAAGAAGGTTTAATTCAAGAGAACCGTGCGGTTTTTATAGAGTCATACGATATATTCTGTTTCATTGGCTCGTTAACAAAAACATTCTTTATACACCGTCCTTGAGAAGAAGAGAAAGATGAAGCAGAAGAACACCACCTGCGGATTGTTTATACTGAAGTTCTCACATTCTTACAACTTGCTAATAATTCTCACAAGCTGCTGTGAGAAACACTTGCTGTTTCTCTCTCTCTGTGCCATGGCATCCACAGTGAGGGGCTGTGAGGGGTCTTGGGCAACGGTGAGGGAGCCATGAGGGGCCTGTGAGGGACCATGGGGAACTGTGTGGTGTTATCTTTTTATACTAAAAACTACGTGTACACTATTTACAATAACTTCTCAATACTTATCACTTATGTTAGACAGTGAGTTTTTACTCTAAACTAATCTAAAAATGCCAACATCACTTAAAAGATGGAGGAAGAAGGAAAGGAAGGAAGGAAGGAAGGAAGGAAGGAAGGAAGGAAGGAAGGAAGGAAGGAAGGAAGGAAGGAAGGAAGGAAGGAAGGAAGGAAGGAAGGAAGGAAGGAAGGAAGGAAGGAAGGAAGGAAGGAAGGAAGGAAGGAAGGAAGGAAGGAAGGAAGGAAGGAAGGAAGGAAGGAAGGAAGGAAATGTGATAAATGAATTCACTGGATTCAAGGATCATACAATTATAAATTTATTATTATTATTATTATGCAAGCAAGAATAAGCAAAGTTCAACACTGGGCGGCCGGGAGTCTCCGCTCCTCTAGGCTCGCACCGTTCCTATCCCCAAAGTTCACCTTTTATTGCCTTTTTCTCCCGGGTCCAGGGATGACGTGCTCTGTCTTTTGCGCTTGCTCGTTCAGTTGCTAGGGGGTCTTTTTCTGCCTTCTGGTGGTCGTGGGATGAAGGCTCCAAGTCTTCCTCTTTTAACCGCTGAGTGAACTTTTCCTTCTAAGGCATACCTATACAGTGGAATTTTCAGAACACTATACGATTCCCGCAAGCCTAAGCAATTCTTGTGAGTTTAGGGATTGTTATTACAGCTCTCCTCTGTGACCTCTTAGGTGAACTTTTCTTTCCCATGGAATTCCAAAAGCACTATAGGATTCCTGCAAGCCAAGCAACCATATGTGGCTATACATTTAAGATTCAAGCAGTTTTAGCTATTTAGTTATTGCTTTGATATTGTATAAATATTTAGCTATTGATTTAATTAATGAACAAACATATTGCTACTTATTACACTCATCACCACCTTTACCGCGCATGCTCCACCACTCGTTTTGGTTGTCGCACAAGTCTTTGGGGGTCGTTGTTTGATGAAGGCCTCTCTTCTTCCTCAATGTCTTTAATTCACCTTTGGGTTACACATGCGCACCCAGCCAGTACAATGTAATCCAAAACTAACATATTAACTACATTTAAGCATCAAAGCAATAAATCTCTTATAGCTAGCATTTTTCTGGGACCCAACCAGATTTCCCCCTCTTTCTGTTAATTTTTAGTAACTGTTATCTCTTGCTTTTTCCTCCTGTCCTTGAACATCTGCAGGGAGGGGGGTGGAACCCCTCCACTCCCTTTTTTCTTGGCATTACAACTTTTAACTGTTTTATTATTATTTCCAAATATTAATTACTGCATCAATATTGATTACTGTCTCAATTTTGTCAGCACAAATCATACCTATTTACCACAGCTCTGTTCCTCTCTCTTGCAGCCCTTGAAAGCCTGAAGGAGGACATGAGCAGTGCTGTGTCAGAGCTGGCATTTCAAACACTGCATGTCCTCCGAGCAACAGCCAGTGGGCGATATTCCATCTTCCAGAGGCTGCAGGATCAGCTGCACAGGGCATGGATGACTCGGCCTCGTCTGTCACGGCTCGGCTGGCTGCACTGCTGGAGCTCTGAGGAGAGCTGATCTGGGAGGCTCTCTTTGCTGGGGCAACCTGAGCCAGCGGGGATTTTGAGTTTTCTGTAAGATTTTTCTTTTCTTCCAATCTATTTTTTGTCCTATGTAAATATAGACTGTGTTATAATACACAGAATCTCAGGAGATTTTTTTTGCTGCCCAGGGTCCGTAGGGCATAGGGGAGGAGAGGGAAAAGGGTGCTTGTGCTCAGCCAGCTGCCCAGGCATGCAGTGCTGCAGGGAAGATGGCCAGAAGCCCCTTGGCCTTTGGTGGTTCTGCTGAAGCCTTTGTGCTGCCCACAGAGCGGCTGGGCAGGGGCTGGAGCTGCGGGGATCCCTGCCAGAGCGGTGCCTGGAGATGGCCACAAGCCCTGTGCCAGGCAGGAAGCGCCATCCGTGTCCTCCTGCCCGTGTGCTGCTGCCTGCCTTGCCGAGGGCTCCCAGGTGCCTCTGGCTGGGGCTGCTCTGGAGCTGCTGTGGGGCTGTGGCGCTGCTGCCGGGCAGCTTGGCCGGGCTGGGGCAGGGCCTGAGGGGCTGGGGCGCTGGCAAGCCCTGAGCAATGGGCTGTCAGAGGCCACAAGCAGCCCCCTGGCAGCTGCCTTCTTCCTGCCAGAGCTGACTGGCAAGACGGATCCCGGGCACTCTGCAACTAAGAGCATCAGTGTTGTTGGAAACCCAAACGCAGGGAAATCTCAGACCTTTGGTCTTGTCAGCAAAACTTAGAATTAAACACAGCATTTGAGCTGAGACCTTGGAAAGGGCTTCCAAACTTAGGTTCTAGAAGCGAGAATGCAGATTTCTAGTTTATAGCAGAGACACGGGGAGGAAAGTTGAAGTGGAGGAAAGTTTAGAGTTCAAGATCTAGGAAAAATCAAAGTAGTTCCAATGGTAAACGAGGAGTTTAGGATGCAGTGCTGTAGGTTTGTTGTGTCATGGCATGATTGCCTAAGGAAGCTTAGATGATGTAGCATGATGTGGGAACTCAGGAAATTCCTCGGGCTGCCCTGCAGGACTCGAGACCCTGTCAGAGGCCTCAGAGACCTTGGCACAGAGCCCAAGACCCCTGTGACTTTGATTTAGCCCTTGTAAAAAACAATTCCCAACCTTGTATGAAGAATGACAAGCCACAAAATGATAGGGAATTTAGCACAGAGTAAAAAAATAGATTTAGGGGGTTTTTGAATGGGGCTTCAGGGGGCAAGATGGAGGAATCTGGGCATGTCCAGCATTTCTCCTTCTTCTTCTTGGCCTCCGTCTTCTGCTGTGATGTTGGCACTTTTCGATTGGTTTAGAGTAGAAGCTCACTGTCTAACGTAGATGATAGGTATTGGAAAGGAATTGCAAATATTGTACAGGGAGTTGTTTTTAGTAGAAAAAGATAACACCGCCCCGGCGGAGGCAGAGTGCCTTAGACTGTCTTGCTGAGTGGACCTCGGCAGGACAGGAGAAAGAATTTTATAGATAAGATACAATGAACAACCTTGAGACCGAGAAATGAAGAGCTCTGACTCCTTCTTCCACCGCCGGGCTGGTAAAAGAGACTTTCTAACTTTTCTCGGGGTCACTCTGAGCAGCTAGAGACCCCGAGAGCATGAGTCCCTAAGAGGAAATCTTGAAGGATTGGGTCCAAAACAGAAATATCCTTGTTGGCCGTGTCTTCTTGGCCAAGAAATCCTTCAAAGCTCTTGCAACTACAAGTCTTGCGGCCCTGTGAGCCGTGCGGTGCAGATGGGAGCCAAACTCACCCTTCCTGTCTATGTAGAAGAGAAGAAAAAGCAATGGCATCATCTAAAAAAATCAGAGGTCCGCTCTCTAGCTCCTTCCAAACTCCTTCAAGCTGCCCAAAGTGTGATTTAGCTACAAATAGATGACAGGGACTCTTAGTGCTGGCTCTTTGACTCCAGAGCGGCTGCTTTAGAATCTTTCCCATAACCCTGTGTAGTTGTGTGCCAGCAATGTGTCCTTTGAAGAAACTTTCCCAACTGACTTGCATGGAGGCTTGTTTGAAGGGTGTTTGAGGAGAAAGGCTCCCAGCAGAGGTCTGGGCTTTGGCCTAGCTGTGTCCCCTGCGGATTGTGAAGTGTGCCATCAGCAGCAGGGCTTTCTGGGCTAAAAATATCATCAAGTCACCTGGACTTGCTCTTTTTGGCCTATAAAAGCTGGAGCCACTTTTGGGGCAAATTTGGAGACCTCATCTATGGGTGGATGGAGCAGCTAGGATTTTCCCAGTTGCTGGCAATGGTTCTCCAGGTGCCTGGTGTAAAACGGGGCTGCCCAGCAACAGCGCATCTGCAAGATGATGAACAATTTTCTTGGTTTGAAGAGAGAGGTGTCTGCTAAGGAAGGCAGAAGCCTTCTCTGAAAGGGAAAATGTAAATCCCCAGCCCTCAAAGGATTCTAATTTAGAAATTCAAATGCTCTCAGGGAAAGATATGGGGATAGGACTGAGAGCCTGCAGAGCTGGGTGGCGTTTGCTGATGCTCTGAGCCCTTCCTAAAGATCCTGTGGGGCTGCCTTAGACACCTGGGGCCAGGCATTCCTTCCAGCCTGGGCCACTTTGGCTGGGCTGGGAGCGGCCCCAGGGCAGGCGGCAGTGTGTGCAAGGGCCCTGGGTGGCACGCTGCAGCACGGTCACCGTGCCACGGAACGGAACCCGGTGTCCAAGGGCCCTTTGTGACACATGGGAAATAGAAGCTTGCTGGGGAGCTGGGAGCCCGCAACGGGGCACAACGGGACAGAGTGGTGCCGTGAGGAGCCCCCACACAGCACGCTCGTTCCTATCTGAGCCCGAGCTTTTCCGCAGCCTTTTTCCTGCAGCTGAGCTCGAGGCCAGAGCACAGGACTCGGTGACCCGTGGCCTTGGGAGGCTTCTATTCTGCAGCTGCCCTCAAGGGCAGAGCGTGGGACTTGGTGCCCCAGAGCTTTCCCAGGGCACCTCTCCTACAAGTAGCTCCAGTCAGAGACATGGAGCAGAGACCCCCGAGAGTGCCCAAGATGGCCTGGCTGGAGGAGGAGGAGGAGGAAGAAGGCCCTGGAGCTGCCCCAGCACAGGAGACTGAGGAGGTGGTGCCTTTCCATCCACCCCAGGAGGGTGAGTGGCAGAGCTGGGCTGCAGGGCTTGAGCCTGCAGCCAACTTGGCCCCATGCCATGCCATGCCATGCATCCCATCCCATCCCATCCCATCCCATCCCATGCACTCCCCTGGGGAAAGGCCCACGGACAGGATGGAAGAGGGCCCAGGCAGACACCCCGCAGTGGCCACGCTCCATCCCCTGGGGCTCTCCCAGCCTGGGGGGCGCAGGGCTGTGTTCTCCGGCCTCTCCCGCAGCCCCTCAGCTCTGGCTGCGCTCGCTCTTTCCCAGATGGAGCCCTGGAGCGCACACAAGAGCAGGAATCCAGCTGTGGCCGCTTCCACAGCACAGCGCAGGTACCTGCAGCCACCCCCACCTGGGCTGGGCCTGCTGTCCCTGCTCAGCCCAGCACCGTGTGTGCAGCACTCCATGCAACACCCCTGGCTTCCTGCCCTTCTCCTATAGTTCATCTGCAAATTCATCAAGAGATTGCAGGAGGAAGAGACCATCACCATGGGCACTGGACTCCGACCATACTCGCCCATGTTCAAAACAAAGACCAGCGCTGCCCTCCTGTGTTACCTTGTAGAGGAAGGTTTTTACTATCCAAACCAAGTAAGCAGCCTGTGGGCAGGGTTTGATCCTGCCAGGAATTTCTTGGCTCCCAAGCCACGACTGCTTGTCCCTGTGAGGCTTTGAGGCCACATGGCAGTGCGCAGGGAAGGGAAGCACTTCTCTGGGCAAGCTGGGAACATTGCTCCCTCTGGCAGCTTCCCAAGTCTCCCTGTGCCTTCTCCAGGTGCCCGCCATAGTGAGGTTCATCCACCAGTGGCTCGTGGCCAATGATTGTGCTGAGCCCAGGCTGGACGAGGCCCTGCTGGACCTCACGGAAGCACAGCCAGATGACGCAGTCCTGACGCTCCTGCGTGTGGCCCCGTCCTGTGACAGGTATGGGGCCCACCTGCCCAGAGGGCTCAGGCCTCCCCAGCCCATCACCCTGTACAGCCTGCCGCAGGTCTCTGAGCAACAGAGACTTCCAGGGCCCTCTGGCTGCTGCCTTTCCCAGCCCTGGCACGTCGGCCCCTAAACCTGCTGCCATGCTCCCTCCCTGCCCCTCAGGGCTCTGTCCCCACAGGCCTGGGCTGCCTGGCTGCTGCTGGCCAGGGCCAGTGGGCAGAGGCAGAACTGGCAGCCAGCTCAGCTCCCCCCGGTGCTGTGTCTGAGACCCCCCTGAGACAGAGCTCTGACCCCGCAGAGCTGCCATGGCCATGTGGAAGACCATCATGGGCTCAGCCAGGACTGCAGAGCTGGCACAGCTGATCCTCCTGGATGTGCTGGGGAGCTGGCCAGAGTACAGCACGTGCACCTCCGATGGGGACCAAACGGCTGTCTTTGTCCTGGCTGTGAGTTTCTGCAAGTGGCCTTTGCTGGCCCCAAGGCCGCCTCTCCAGAGCTCTCCATCCTCCTTCCCCCACTGCATCTGCCTGCCTCAGGCACTGGCCTGAAACCTGGCCCAGGGGCAGCTTCAGGCCCAGCAGGCCCCGTGCTCCCCCTGCCTCTCTCCGGGCCTCTCCCTGCCACGCTCAGGCCCTGCCACATGGATGCCTGGGCACTGAGCGCTGTCCCGGGGGGCTTTGTCCTTTGCAGGCAACCGTGGTGATGTGGAAGATCCTGCAGGTGCCCTGTCTGCCATGGATATTGAAGGTGTATTTCCCCCGCCTATTTGTGCATCTGCTCTTCCAAGTGTTCTCCAGCACAGAAGAGATGCCAGAGGAGGTCGATGCCTTCTGGAAGGGATGCCAGCAAGAGCACGGCCTTGCCATCAGCCCCAACAGGTACTCCATGCCACTCCTCCTGTCCCTGCCACGTGGCCTGCCAAGGAGCCAGTGCTGCCAGCGTGACCTGGCCTTTGCTGTGCACACAGGTTCGCAGTGCAGACCCTGCAGTGCCTGCTCTGCCTTCTCCGCTGTGAGCATGTGGTGGTGGCAATGGAACGCAGGCGTGGCTGGGACACGCTGCTCTCTCTTGACACCCACCACTTTGCCGTGGCTCTGCTGGCCAGGTGAGAGCCCCTTCTCCCCACTGCCTCTGACATTTGTGCTCTGTGCCCAGGTGTCCCCCAAACTCCCATGATCATGGGCCAGAGGGCCTTGTCACTGAAGGACGGCCAAGCAGACTAGAAAAGGCTGGCAGAGGAGGGTGCCCATGAGCGACCAACTCCCAAATGGCCCACATCCCCTTGCTGGAAGGGTGGTGGGTAAAGATGAGAACTCTGAGAATCACTCCTGGGAGAGATTTGCCCCACTAGCTCAGGGTCTTGTTTCCTTTTTCCTCTCTTTAGAGAAATTTGCCAGTCAGCCGTACACTTCTGTTCCAGCATTGCATTCTACCTGCTCGCCCTGCGCGACCAAGAGATGCCATACTGGGATTTCCCTGCCCTGGCATTCCTTGTGGAGGTGAGCCTCAAGGCCAGCGCTGCCTCCCAGCTCTCTGCCCTCTCGTAGGCACAGCTGCCAGGACGGTGCCCGTGCCCTTTGCTGCTGCCTGGGCCCAGCCCTGTGCGGTTCCGGGCTCCTGCTGGCTGGGTCCCTGTCACTGCCGGTGCCTTTCAGGTCCTTGAGTGCCTGGACTTGAGGGAATGCAGTGACAGTGTTCTGGAGATCATGGCACGGAACCTGCAGAGTGAGCACAGGGCCAGGCGTTACTTGGCACTCAGAGGCCTGCTAGTGCTGGGCAAGAATCCCTTGATGGTGAGAAGGGGGCAGTGGCTGAAGCTGTGCAGGCAGCGTGGGGCCGGGCAAGGCAGTTGCTTGGCCTTGCCTGGGCTTGGGGCAGCTGCTCCCAGCTCTCCTGCCTCCCGCTTCAGCTGCCCCAGTGCTTTGGGACAGGCCTTTGGCCTCTGGGCCCTGCAGCAGCAGGCTGGCCTTTCCCAAACTTGTGTTCCGCACAGGCTGAAAAAATGGGCAGCCTGACTGAAAGTCTTGTGGAGCTCCTGCAGGAAAATGATAGCCACATGATCAGGATGACCATTCTTCTACTGCGATATTTGCTCCTGGATAATGGTGCCCCAATAGCCACCCCCATTGCCCTGCAGCTGGCTGAGGCGCTCCTGCCACTCTTTGACCATGTAAGGCTCTGTGCCCACAGCCTCAGCCACCGGCTGCTGCCCGGACACTTGGTGCCCTGTGCAGATGCAGGCCTGTGCCCTGGGGGGCCTGAAGCAGCTGATGCTGAGGTCTTTTGCCCTTCCTCTCATACAGGATGATATCCAGGTGCAGCTGAGCTCCATGTGTGTCTTTCAAGAGATGCTGGACTTATTAACAGAAGATGGAAGAAAGGCCCTGAAGTCCCATGTGCGCCAGAGCCTGGTGCCACTCTACTTCCACTGCCATGATGAGAATCAGATTGTTGCTGAGGTGAGGACTTGTGGCCGGCTGCTGTCCCCCTGAGAGGGGACTGGGCTGCCTCCTGCCCTGGCACCTTGCGGGCTGCAGCCTCCTTCAGGCTGTGACACTGGGATGCTCCTGTGCCCTGGCCTGCGAGGCCAACTCCGCGTCTCTGCTGCTCTCCAGGCCTCCTGCGTAGTACTGCATTCTTCGGCCAGATTCCTAAAGAGGAGGAATCTCGAAGAAATGCTCCATGTGGATCAGACATGGAGGTTTGGCGAGTGCCTGGTAAGAGGAGCCAAGAACCCCCAGGCTCAGCCTGGAGAAGGCCCCTGAGGGTGGTGCTCAGTGTGCGGGCCGGGCAACTGTGCCCCTGCCCGCTGCTGCAGCCAGAGGCCGCAGGGGCTCTGCTCCAGGCTCCCCTGGGCCCCAGACGGGTGCCCATGGAGCCCTGGCCCGGCGGGGCTGCGGGCCGGCACCGCGGCTCCGCCGGGCAGCAGCCGGCCCTCTGCCCCCTGCCCTCGGGAGCCCTTGGCCAGCGGCTGCTGGCCGCGCCTCAGGGCTGTGAGGCCAGGGGAGGCCAGGGCTGGGCGCAGGCAGCGCCCGGCCCAGGGGCGGAGCCCGCGCCAACCCTTCCCTCCTGCCGCTCTCTGCAGCTGGCAGAGGACAGGACCAGGGTGGCCGAGCACCTGCGCCAGGCCCTGCGCTACCTGCGGAGCCCACAGGAGCCCCTGCGAGAGGCGGCCATCAGGTTCATGGGTGAGCCACGAGCCCAGGCTCCCTCCCCGGCCCGGCCCGCCGCAGCTCGGCCCCAGCCCCGCCTGCTGCCCCGGCAGCGCCGGCCGGGCCCGGCGCCGTGGAGCCCCGCCCGGCCTGGGCATTGCTGCTGCCGCCCTCTGGCAGCCGTGCCCTGGGGCGGCAGCGTGCGGCAAGGGCCCGGGCTGAGCCCTGCCGGGCCAGCAGCCCGTGTGGCCACAGCGCCGGCAGCGCCGCCGGCAGGGAGCTGTGCCGCTGGCGCCCTGACAGTCTCTGTGTTCACAGGCATGGCCGGGCGGCACCTGAGGGGGCAGCAGCAAGAGCTGCAGCTGATCTGCACTGGTGAGTGAGGCCAGCGGGCTGACAGCGGGGGCTGCCGGGGACAGCTGCAAGCCCTGCCCTGGCTGTGGAGGGCTCTGCTCCCGGGGGCAGAGCACACTGAGATTTCAGGGCCTCGTGGCCCATTCATGGCCAGCAGCTTCGGGCTGATCCCCTTGTTCCTGCTCCATGGCAAGAGCCGGCTGGGAAGGCTCTGGCAGCAGGCTCTCCTTGGCTCCCCACAGATCTGGGATCTGACCTTGGCTCTGTTATGTTTGCCCAATTATCCCATCATAAAAAACTAAACAAAATTTGAGATAGCAGCAATTTTAACTGAATACTTTAGAAAATATATCTTGACAATATAATTTGATTTAAAATAAGGGATAATTTGGTTCCAATAATAGCACATATGCAAAGGATAACCGCGGGCCATGTAGTGCAGGACCCTTGCCACCTCACGTACGAGCTTTCCAAGTAAAGATTCCCCCTTTTATGCCATGTGTCATTGTCATCTCCTCCCATTTTCAATTCATCACACTTCTACCTCTGCCCTCATCACCACCTTTACCGCGCATGCTCCACCACTCGTTTTGGTTGTCACACAAGTCTTTGGGGGTCATTGTTTGATGAAGGCCTCTCTTCTTCCTCTATGTCCTTTAATTCACCTTTGGGTTACACATGCGCACCAAGCCAGTACAATGTAATCCAAAACTAACATATTACTACATTTAAGCATCAAAGCAATAAATCTCTTATAGCTAGCATTTTCCTGGGACCCAACCAGATTTTCCCTTCTTTCCGTTAATTTTTAGTAACTGTTATCTCTTGCTTTTTCCTCCTGTCCTTGAACATCTGCAGGGAGGGGGGCTGTGGAACCCCTCCTCTCCCTTTTTTCTTGGCATTACAACTTTTAACTGTTTTATTTTTATTTCCAAATATTAATTACTGCATCAATATTGATTACTGTCTCAATTTTGTCAGCACAAATCATACCTATTTACCACAGCTCTGTTCCTCTCTCTTGCAGCCCTTGAAAGCCTGACAGAGGACATGAGCAGTGCTGTGTCAGAGCTGGCAATTCAAACACTGCATGTCCTCCGAGCAACAGCCAGTGGGCGATATTCCATCTTCCAGAGGCTGCACGATCAGCTGCGCAGGGCATGGATGACTCGGCCTCGTCTGTCACGGCTTGGCTGGCTGCACTGCTGGAGCTCTGAGGAGAGCTGATCTGGGAGGCTCTCTTTGCTGGGGCAGCCTGAGCCAGTAGGGATTTTTAGTTTTCTGCAAGATTTTTCTTTTCTTCCATTCTATTTTTTATCCTATGTAAATACAGACTGTGTTATAATACCCAGACTCGCAGGAGCTTTCTTTTGCTACCCAGGCTCAGCAGGGCATAGGGGAAGAGGGGGGCAAGGGTGCCTGGGCTCAGCCAGATGTCCAGGCGTGCAGTGTTGCAGGGAAAATGGCCAGAAGCCCCTTGGCCTTTGGTGGTTCTGCTGAAGCTCCTTTGTGCTGCCCACAGAGCGGCTGGGCAGGGGCCGGAGCTGCGGGGATCCCTGCCAGAGCGGTGCCTGGAGATGGCCACAAGCCCTGGGCCAGGCAGGAAAGCGCCCTCTGTGTCCTCCCACCCGTGTTCTGCTGCCTGCCTTGCCGAGGGCTCCCAGGTGCCTCTGGATGGGGCTGCTCTGGAGCTGCTGTGGGGCTGCGGCGCTGCTGCCGGGCAGCTTGGCCGGGCTGGGGCAGGGCCTGAGGGGCTGGGGCGCTGGCAAGCCCTGAGCAATGGGGCTGTCAGAGGCCACAAGCAGCCCCCTGGCAGCCGCCGCCTTGCTCCTGACAGCCGGCTGCTCTGGCGCTTCCTCAGTGGGCGGTGTGAGGGACCTTCTGGAATCAGGCGTGGAACCCTGGTGCCGGCCTTTCAGGGCTGTGAGGCCAGGAGTTGTGGGGCTGGGCGTGTGCCCTCCCTGTGCTCCGGACTGGAGCCCCCGGCCCCTCAGCCTTAGGCATTGAGCTCCACTGTCTGCTCTCCGAGTCTTGTTCCTGTTGCTGTGGTGGAGGCCAAGCTCTGTGTCTTTAGGCCCCATTGAGCCAGAAGAGCAGCAGCTTTGAGCCCAGAGGGGCCACAGAAAGGCCCTCTGGACAAAGGGCATTGCTGGCATTCCCAGGACAGGGACACATGAGAGTGGCAGGCACCTTCGGGTGCCACGCTGGCTTTGCACTGGGTCACCTCCCTGTGTGCAGGGCTGGCTCTTTGCTTTGCTGTCCTTGGCCTTTTGCCGTCGTGCTCCTTTGGCTGCCTGCAGCGAGGGGCAGCCCTGTAAGGAGGGTGAAAGGCCCTGTCTCCAACATCTCAAGGGGGAAATGGAGCTCTCCTGGCCCTCAGCCCACACTGTAAGCAGAGCAGAACCTGTTCCCCAGCCCTGGCTTTCTGCTTGCTGCTGGCCCCTGGCCACCATGACCCACTGCACTCACTCTGAGTCACCCATAGGATGGCTGGTGCCTCTTGATTTGCTGATGGGACGTGAGCGTCACTGAGAGAAAAGTGGGTGTCCCAATGCTGAGGGCACATGGGGTCACTGAGCAGACTTGAGGCTTCCCCAGCAGGTTGCAGGTGCCTTTCTGTCACTGAAGGGAAGGCAGATGCCCCGTGGGTCGCTGAGGTGTCATGACAGTCTCTGAATGGGATGCAGATGCCCTGCATGCAACTGAGGCCAGCGAGAGTCCCTGAGGGGAGGCGGGTGTCTGTCGTGTCCCCCAGGGTGAGGCGGTGTCACTGAGGGAAAGTGAGGGGGACACGGGCACGCCGCGTGTGGCTGAGCGCACATGCCGCTGGCTGAAGGGACGCCAGGGCCGCTGAGGGGCCGTGGGCTCACCCTGAGGGACACGGCAGGGCCGGGCCGGTCCCCGCTGCGCCGCCGCCGCCCGCTCCCCGCCGCAGGGAGCGTTTCCCGCCCAGGCGCGGGCGGCCCCGCCCCGCCGTTCCCCTCAGCCGCGGGCGGCAACTCGAACCCGCTGGGGCCGCCCTGCAGGGCCGGGCGCCGGGCGGCCTTGCAGAAGCCCTGGGGGAGCTGCCCTGGGGCTGCCCTGCGCTCATACACACCGAGGAGCATGGGCCAGGCTTGCCTCAGCACCAGGGAGTGTTTCACTTGGCCAGGGGTAAAGCTGCAGTTGCTTCCAGGGAGAGAACTTCATAGCCCAGGAATGCTGGAATTACCTGGTGCCACCTGTAGGGCACGGAATGAACATTTGGGCTTTCCAGTTGAGGTAATCACTGGACTGTGAGAATAATGAAATCAGAGGTGATCTGTCGAGTACATGTAGTAGATATTTGAGCAGGAAAATGTGAGGTGATCTCTAGGGAAAAAATTACTTTTGAGGAAAAGTCTGAGTAATTTCTAGAGGGCACATGGAGATCATTTTGTGACAAAACCTGAGGTAAATGTTAGGGCAAAGACAGAACATTTGGGGGTAAAATCTCAGGTTCTCTGGCTTCCCACTGCCTCATCCCATGCCCCAGCAGGGGAGCTTTGCCCTCCCTGTGCCCAGCCAGCCCAGCCTGGGCACCTCAGGGGTGTCCCCACCCTCCTGCTGAGGCCCGGCCTGGAGGGCTCTGCCGCAGGCCTGGGAGACGCTCTGGTGAAGCACCAGAGCAGCCGGGTGCCAGGGACAAACCTGGGGGCTGCTTGTGCCCTCTGACACCCAATTCCTCAGGGCTTCCCAGCGCCCCGGCTCCTCAGGGGCCTCCTGGTGTTCTGCCAATTGACTGAGGCAATTTAAAGGACACATCACTGGGAATAATGGTCTTCTTTTACTGGGAATATGAAGGAACCACAATGTAAGATGATACACTCAATAAAAAATGTGAGCTTGGTTTTAGTGACAAGCAAAAACAAGCAAGATAGTGCCCCTAAATCAGTACTGTAAGAAAGAAAGGAGAGTGATTTAGAGAGATGCATCACCAATTGCCTAAATTGTTTATCGTCTTGCAGATCTGCACTTGCTGGGGAGCCGCATTTTACACCAAGGACCTGGGGAACCATTCCCAGCAATTGGGAAAATCCTAGGTGCTCCATCCACCCATAGATGAGGTCTCCAAATTTGCCCCAAAAGCTCTGTCTTCCTCCCCTCTGCTGCTTTAATTGTTTGTAATGATTTAATAAGGAGAACTATTCTTCCCTGCAGAAAACACAGGCACGTGGTATTTTATTACCTTGATTAGGGCCCCTGTTTGGAATTTCTTTGCTGTGTTTCCTTCTTTGCAGGCTTGGTCCAAAACTTGGAGAAGTCAGTGTGAGAACTGGCTTTTGTGCTGTCAACATTCTGAGTGTTGAGCCAGCACCAAATCCATGCAATTCTATGGGAAGAAAATAATAAGGACAAATGGCATGATTTAAACAAGGAAATGCTCTTGGCTTTGGCATTTTATGTGCACAAATGCACACCAGGAGAGCAAGAGCAAAGCAGGTACAAGCTCCCAGTGCTTGCAGAAGAATGAATGGAAATAACTTCCTGTTTAGGCTGGAAATCAGGAGAAAATTTGTACCCATCAGAAAGGGGTTGAAGTGGAGCAGCTGCCTAGTGACAACAGACAGGTGGAGAAGTGAACCCCCAAATTAAAGGCTTTTAATGTGGAGTTGTTTGGACGTTGGGGTCTTTAGAAGCAGGTCTTGTGAGTGCCATGGGCAATGCAAGTGGCTTCCCAGGGGAGCATCCCTGTCCATTTCCAGGGATCTGCTGCCCTGGTCCCACAGAGGGATTTGGGTTGTACCTGATGGCCCAGCAGAGCTTGGGGAAATGCCTCAGTGTTTTTTGGATTTGAATGGCATTTGGGTCAAATCCAGTTTCTCCTCTGAGGGATGGAGTCTTGAGCTCTCACAGGTTTTGCTTGAACATTTCTTTCATCTGCCCCCCTCCCCAAACCCCCCAGCAGATGCCCTGCTCCTGCCACTCTGTGTCTCCCACAGCTGGGATCCTCAGAACTTTTCCCTTGCACTAAAAGAACTGGAAATTGGCTGGGTTTTGTTGCCTCTTGGCAACAAAATTGTCTCCTATTGTGCAGCTCAGGGGGAAAGAAACCTCTTCCTCCCTTCAGTCTGCTGCAACCAAGTGTTTTGTTCCTCTTTGTGAAGAGCTAGGAAGAAACACTTCTTTTTAAGATGAGGGAGCCCAATTCAATTCCCTTAGCATTTTGAGCAAAATAACCAAGTGATTTATGTTGAAAGTCACTCCAAAATTTGGAAGAAATCTTTTTAGAAAATATTTCTCTTGGTGACTGATTATGAGTGGGTATGGTAAGAAACTCTTTGCATTGAACCACTCAAAGTAGTAATTTCTTCCCAAAAAGTAGATGTAATTACATGTTTTGGGTGAAAAAAAGTAAGTAGTAGTGGACCAAAGGAGCTTCAAGCTGATCTCTATTTGCTGCCAATGACTGAATTTTAAATGTACAGGGTTCCTGTCAGCTCTGCCAGACAAAATGTTGCATTTGGGTTCTTGGGGGTTTTGTCAGAAATCTTTGTAGCATGAATAGTGTAGTAGTAAGGGACAGGCGTTCAGAAGATTTCGGGCTGTGACGGAAAATTACAGGAATCCTTCTGCCCCCCTCCCCATAGATAAGGATCATCCTTGGAATGTAGCCAAACAGGTAGCCCCCCTAACCTATGGATGCCAGTAACTTTCCACTCCATACTAACCCTAGAATGTATAGCCAAACCCCTGTCTGACGTAGAGAAACCCCTTAGTCCATAAATACCCTCGAGACCCTTCAATAAACGCCTTTAACCGTCCACCACATTGGTGTTAGCGTCCGTTATTGGCCACAAGGGTTCCCAAGGAGGAGATCGCAGTGCTGGACTCCGATACCAGGTCATCGCGGCCTTCACAAGAAGGCAACAGAATAGTTCATGGACTTCTCTCTGCTGGCTTCAGCCATTCCTGCTGTCCATCATATCTTGCTATTATAAGGCAGCTCTTTTCATTATGTTGTCTTTGAATCCAGATATCTGAGCCTTTTTCTGCTTCTAGTGCCAGTTTTCAGTAGGACAAACATTTTCTTATCTGCGAGTGTATTCAGTGGTGGCCACACAAGTGAAGGCAAGGAGCTGGCAGGTGATAATTGATGAAACTTTCTATAATGGGAAACAACTCAGCATTCAATTTCCATCTCCTTAGAAATCTCTATTTCTTTTCTTGTCTCTTGTGCTCTTTGTGGCTGGTCTGAGTTTAGTGCTTGGAAATGCAATGATATGGATTCCAATTCTTTTGAGAGAGAATAATCTTGTAGACAAAGCCAAATAAATTTAACTTTTCAATATTAGAGCAGTGTGACATCCAGGTTGGGGACCTGGCAGTGGTTGGTGCCTGGCCAGCCTCAGAACACAGAGTTTGTCCGATTTAGGTGAAATTTCATTCATTGGAGACAAAGTAAAATTGCCTCTTATTTGCTCAGCACTAAAAATCCATCTGAAGCTCATTGCCAAGACTTGCTGCTGAATGATGGGATTAAGCCCTGCAATGGCACCATGAAATGAGAGACTGGGAGAGGAATAATAAAAAATGCCATTTCCAAACATGTGCAGGCCCTGATGTCCTGCTGTTGGCTTGGTGCTCTCAAAGGGGCTGATTTTGATGGTTTTAGAGGCACTAAGCTGGGCAGTGAAATGCACCTCAGGCAGCAATTGCATCTCTGGTGTCTGCAAGTGCCTTCATCTCCCTTCCTGCTCCTCAGAACTGAAATTCTGCAAGGACTGAGTTAATCTGGGGCTTTGGGAAGGCCCAGTAGTGACAGATTTTGGTGAGATTTGAGTCAGGAGATGGAAGCAGCAGCAGAAGGTGCTGTAATCTTCATTCTTGTGCTCCTCTGCATGCTGATGCAGTGTGAAGGAGGCAGGGATTCCATCAAGCACCTTCTATAGCTCCTGAGGGAAAAAAAACAAGTGGCAAGTTCTTTATTTGGTTAGAGTTTCAGGCTGTGCTGCACCTCAGGGCCAGGCTCTGCCTCTCTCTGCTCCAGCTGGTGCTTCCAAGCTGTCCTCTGTGGTTTTGATTTGCAAACCACCTCTCTGACCAGCTTCCACTTTGCTTTAAAACATTCAGCACCACGTTTGTGGCTGAACGGGTCCCAGAGCTGGGGAGAAGGATTTGAGATGCAATTTGCATCACAGAGTTGTTACAGCGGGGAAAATGTCGCATCCCTCCTGTGCCTGGAGCTGCTAATCTTGTTCTGAACATTGAAAACCTCTTCAGCTTCTCTCATTATACCTAAATTTGATTACTGCTTTGATTTCACACCTCTTTCATGCGGGCTTTTCCTCTCTCCTTGGCTGGAATTGTCAGGCCTGAAAAGAGAAATTTTGTCAAGCCTTGGGACAGTTCCCATTACCTATCCCTGCTCCTAATGCTGCTTTTAATTATCTTGGGAACCTGAGCAAGAGGGGAAAATGGGAGAAGTTTAGTGAGAGGAAAAGTAAGGCCCAGAGACCAAAGCGTAAATGCAGATTCTGGGTTACCAGAGTCTGCAGTGTTGTGGGGATCTGGGCCGTGCAAACTGGTGTTTTTCTCTGTGAATGGCTGATTCCTTCTGTATCTTCTGAAATTCCTGTGCATTAGGGCTGGTGCTGGAACTGCAGCCACACAAACTCCCCATGGAGCTGTGTGGGACACAGTGGGAATCATTGATTTGCTGCTTTGGATGAAAAGTTGTGACATGAACCTCAGTGTCAGGGAGGTGGCGCGTTAATGCTGCTGCTGTCAGACAGTGCCCACACACTGTGTCTGAAAACAGCTCAGGAGAAGATGAAGAAAAACCAGGATTAAATCCCATGTGCCACTGAACTCTCTCAGAGATAAACTGCTTGGAGTGAAGTCTGTGAAGTGACTGGGGAGAGCTGGATGAAAGGGACAGCTCTGAGAAGTGTGTGGTACGTCAGTGATGTCCTAATGCTGATCTTTGCACAGAGATGAAAAAGTATCAGTTTGCATGGCCTGAATGTCTGGGTCTGGAAATTGTGTGTTGCAGAAGCTGTGCTGAGCTCATCTGGCTCTGAAATATCATCTCTACACCTTAGCCAGGAACAGCATCAGAGTTCTGAACAGATTAATAAAAATCAATCATAACCCAGAAGCAAACCTTGGCAATACACATCTGTGGCTGGTGAGGACACCAAAAGCTTTCATTACTGTTCTTGGAGAATGAATTCAGCAATAAAAATCCTCTCTCTTGGCATTAGAATGCTTTATTTTCAGCTCTTGCCCCAGACTATCAATGTCAAGTGTTTCTCTGGGTGCTTGGGGGTAGGTTCTCCCCCATAGCTCTCTGCAGGTTGGTGCTAATTCAAGATGTTCTGTCAGGTTCAGATGTTTTGGTGCCTGACCAGGGAGTGCAGAACAGGGATTCCAAGTGCTGACATTTGCTGTACTAGAAAGTCCCAGGGACAAATTGTTGCCAATTAACACCTTTAACTGGGAGGATCAATTCCTGTTGTGCTTGTACCAGAGTCTGGGCACAGAGGGGGTTTCCAAGGGCAATCTTGGTCCATGTAGGGCTGAGGCTCTGCAGGCTGCTCCAGCCCCTCTGGGTGCTCAGGAACAGGGGTTGCTGTGCACCCTCATTAGCCCTGGGGCTGCCCAGGGAAGAGCCATGGCTGAGGCCCTGCAGGAGCAGGCAGGCTCAGCCCTGCTCCAACAGGGGATCCCATGGCACAGGACACGCTGGGATTTGCCCCTGCAGCTCCCAAGTGTGTCCAGAGAAACTGCAGGGAGAGGGTGACCTCAGTCAGTGGGACCCCTCTGTGCACAGGGACCCTCACTCCTGGGGTGGCTGTGCCAGCTCCTCCAGGGACCTCCAGCCCTGGAAACCTGGAGCAAGTGGAAACCACAACTTTGCAAATGCTGCCTGTGCCCAAAGTAAATGCAAAGAGAACTGGGATGTGAAAAAGAAAATTTGTTTATTTCTGGAAGAACAGCAACAATACCGAACGCTTTTACAATGTAAGAATATTTGTAACAACAGCAATCCATGGAACGTATATACATAAGAACCTATCTAGTAAAAATATATGAAACGTATTTACAGAAGACAAAAAAAAAGTCCTAAATCCTATTCCTGAAGAGAACAAACTGTAAAACCTATGTACAAAAGGGTGGCATTCCTGTCTGGAATGTCCATCAGTCCTGGACGAAAAGCAAGTGTGCCGTGGTCACTCCAGTCAGGCACAGAGGGCTCTTCCATGTGCCCCCAGGCTGGCACATGCTGGCACAGCAGGACTTTGCTGCCAGAGCTGAGCCTGGCTGGGTCTGGGATGGAGCTTGTGTGGCCCAGAGTGAGCGCAGGACAGGCTGCGGATGGCACCAGACTCCAGCGCACGGGGTGCCACGTCCCTGAGCAGGGACCAGCCCAGCTCCAGCCTGGCAGCAGGGGCCCACTCTGCCTGTGGGGACCACATGCCTGTCCTGCTGCTGGCATTGGTCTTCATCCCAGGATCATAGGCTCTTCCTCATCTTTTTCATCAATGTCCATTTCTTCAATGTACTCTTCCATTTCCACTTCCATCTCCTCTTCCTCATCCACATCCACTTCCATTTCTTCTTCCACATCCATATCCACCTCCATCTCTTCCTCTCCAGTCTCTTCCTCCATTTCCACGTCCTCCTTTGTTTGAGTCTGGATATCCACGTCCATCTCTTCCTCTCTGTCTGTGACAGCCTGCAGAGGTGGCAAAACCTCAGAGCGGGGTCCCTGTCCCACACCAGCCCACAGAGCTGCACCCCACCTGGGCAGCTGGCGGTGTCCCCCTCCATGGAATGGCGCCATACCTTCCTCAGGACAAACGTGAGCATCCTGCAGTGGTGGATGACAAAATCCAGGCACTGGGGAGCTCTCAGGACTGATGGAGGGAGCAGGTGACAAGAAGGGTGGCAGGGGTGGACAGGAGCAGAGTGCAGCATGGGCTGACACAAGGGCCAGTGGTTGAGTTGTGCTCTTTGCTGGGTGCTGGCAGTTCCACCTGGAACGGGGGATGTGACATCACAGTTCCCAGGAGTCCAGGGCCAACTGAAGTGGGCAGCGGGGATCCCTGGATGGTTGGGCTTGGAAGGGACCCTGAAGATCATCTTGTTCCAAGCTGAGCAATCTTCCCCCAGGCCTTGGGGGAGCCCTGTTGCCAAGGATGGGGCACCCACAGCCTCTGTGCCCAGCCTGGGCCGGTGCCTCACCACCCTCAGTGTAAAACAGCAGCTCCCTTAGATCCAGCTTCAATCAGCCTCCTGCACTTGAAAGCCATCCCCCTTGTCCTGTCAGCAGAGGCCCTGTTGAACACTCTGTCCCCTTCTTTCCTGTGGGACCCTTCCAGTCCTGCACAGCCACAGTGAGGCCTCCCAGGCTCTTTCCAAGCTGAGCATCCCCAGCCCCAGCTGGACAGCAGTCAGTCAGATCAGGGGATGTCAAGGCTGAAGGGTAGCAAATAGGAACTGAGAGATGGAAGCTTTAGACCAAGGTTTGCCTCTAAATTGTACAAAATTAATAACAGTGGAGGGAAAAGTGGTGGGACACTTGTTCTTTCTAAATGGTGAATTTTATTGTATTTTTTTCTTCTTTTCTGTCATGCTGACCCAGGTTTTTCTGTTGGAAAGGAAGCTTGGCACAATGTCCACTGTCTTCTCCATTTCTGAAACACCAAGCAGAGTCTGGACAGGCTGATGATGCAGAGCAAAACCAGCAAATCTACTGGTGATCCTGAGCCTGGCGGTGCAGCTAAACCCAGGCAAATGTAATTTCTGGAAAGTTGAGCCTGGTTTACATTTTCTTGAGTTTGGCTATGCCAACTTAACCAGTCATTTATAAAAAAGCAAATAAAAAGCTCAAACCAAAACAGACAAAAACCCAAATAAACAAACCCACGCAAACCAATCAAACAGATAAAAAACCCCAAATCAAACCAAAGGCAATGAGGAGTTAGTATTAGTTGTGAGGATATCACAGCAGGCAAATGGCTGCTTCCCACAGGATCACCATAAAAAGCCACATCTAACAGCTGCTCCAAAATAGACCCAACAGGAGAAAAATAAAAAGTGATCCATGGCAACTCTGGGGGCAGCTCCACATGAAGGTGAAGGATGAGCCCTGGTACAGATCCAGCATTCCCCACCCTCCAGGCTGCTGTTTGCTCCTGATGAAAGACCCTTGCAGGACTGTGGCCCCTCTCAGTGCAGTGTAAATCATTGCCACAGCTCTCAGCTGAGCCACTGGCATTGCCAGAGCGAGATCCAGGCACCATCCTGAGCATCTGTGGAAGCTCCTGAGCATCTTCATGCCTGCAACCACAAAACACCTCAAGCTCTCCCTGGACTGGCTTTTCAGGGGAGGTTTCCATATCCCTGGGAGATCTGTTCATCCCTCAACATGTCTGACTTTGTGTACAATGATGCATTTGGGTTCCTCCCTTGCTCCTGTGTGCCAGTGAGAAACCATCCATGGGAATGGAGGATGTTGTGACCAGGAACATTTATTCCTGCATTGCCATTTTGCTTCACTGTCACTCAGCTGAGCATTGTCCTTATCTGCGGTAACCGTGACTTTAAAAATCCCGCCTGCGCCGCCGTTCCCGCCTGCCAGCCGACGGAGCGGCGGGGGGTGCGCGGTTTCGCGGCTCGGCGCGCGGGAGCCGCTCCGTCGTCAGGGACGCGCTGGATCGGCGTTCAGCTCTGCCAGAGGCGGATAAAAAGGCACGGCACCTGTAATAAGTAGCAATACGTTTGTTCATTAATTTAATCAATAGCTAAATAATTATACAATATCAAAGCAATAACTAAATAGCTAAAACTGCTTGATTTTAAATGTATAGCCACATATGGTTCACATATGGTTGCTTGGCTTGCAGGAATCGTACAGTGCTTCGGGAATTCCATGGTAAAGGAAAGTTCACCTAAGAGGGCACAGAGGAGAGCTGTAATAACAATCCCTAAACTCACAAGAATTGCTTAGGCTTGCAGCAATCGTATAGTGTTCTGAAAATTCCACTGTATAGGTATGCCTTATAAGGAAAAGTTCACTCAGCGGTTAAAAGAGGAAGACTTGGAGCCTTCATCCCACGACCACCAGAAGGCAGAAAAAGACCCCCTAGCAACTGAAGGAGCAAGCGCAAAAGACAGACCACGTCATCCCTGGACCCGGGAGAAAAAGGCAATAAAAGGTGAACTTTGGGGATAGGAACGGTGCGAGCCTAGAGGAGCGGAGACTCCCGGCCGTCCAGCGCTGAACTTTGCTTATTCTTGCTTGCATAATAATAATAACAATAAATTTATAATTGTATGATCCTTGAATCCAGTGAATTCATTTATCACAATTTGGTGCCGTGACTCGGATCCAGAAAATGGGGTTGGTTTGAGAATCCTGGGGGGGCGCCCCACCACCTGGTGGCCCTGGCCTTCTCACCCGACCCCTCATTTGGCCTGATGAACCTAAATTCGAGAATAAGCAAGGAAAACACTGGTAACCCTGTAAACTTTGTGCACGAAGATCCGAGTGAGGATGCAGGACGTGTGAGCATACGAGGTGAACCGCTCTGTTGGGGTTGGGATCCCGGGGCACGGTGAATGAAACGTCCAGCTGTGGATGGTGGGAGAGGGACCCTCTAGTAGTGCGGTTCTCATAGCCCGCCAGGGAGCGAGCCATGACCGAGGGGTTTTGTGCGTGTGTGTGTGTGTGGAGGTGCCTTGGAAGATGGGGCAGAAGAAAAGCAAGCCTTCTGATCCCATGGGGGAGGGTCCCCAGTTACCCCCAATACCTAAGAACAGTCCGTTAGGATTAATGATTAAGTATTGGGATGACTTTCCCTCCAGAAAGGGGAAGGATAAGGCAAAAATGATAAATTATTGTATGGTAGTGTGGGGAGGCAAGAATCTGGATTCAGGAAGTATATACTGGCCTGTTTTCGGATCCTTCGAGGATTGGGTCTGTCAAGCCCTGAACATTTATGTGAACTCTAAAGAGCCAGTGAACTCGGAGGAGAGTGCATATGCTAAATTATGGTTGGTAGAAAGTAATGAGCAAACAGCTAGGTTGTTCCCCCTTAAGGGAAGTCAAGGGGAGGAGGAAAAAAAGAAAAAGTCTCGACCGGAGGAATATGTTCCTATTTATCCTCCCCCGTATATACCACCAGCTCCCCCTGAACCCCCCCAAACGCATTCCCGGCATCGGCCCCTAATAGACAGCAGGTCACAGACTCCCTGGATTGCAGGAGGCGTACTCGGAGTCAGATGAGGACAGTAATTGAGGAAGGAGAGAGCAGTGGGTTGTTCCCTCTCAGAGAAATAGCATTAGGAGGACCTCAAGCTGGGATGGGGTTTGTCACTGTCCCCTTGAACTCAGGAGATGTCCGTGAGTTTAAGAAAGAGATGGGAAAATTATTAGAAGACCCTATAGGAGTAGCAGAAAGAGTGGATCAGTTCCTAGGGCCAAACATATATACTTGGGTGGAGATGCAATCCATTCTAGGCATCCTATTTACAACAGAGGAGAGAGGGATGATTAGAAGGGCAGGAATGAGGATTTGGGACACCCAACATGTTCAAGGTCCCGTGGCTGATGTGAAATGGCCCTTGCAAAATCCCAACTGGAACAATCAGGACCCCAACCATCGTGGTCATATGCAGGATTTAAGAACCATCATAATCCAGGCCATACGAGAGGCTGTGCCCCGGGGACAAAATATAAGCAAGGCATTCAAAGAGTGCCATGGAAAAGATGAGACCCCCACTGAATGGTTGGAAAGATTAAGGAAGAGTTTTCAGTTCTACTCAGGGGTGGACCCAGAGACGCCAATGAGGCAAGCACTCCTTAAAACACAGTTTGTAGCCAAATCATGGGAGGATGTTCGAAAGAAATTAGAAAAGTTAGAGGATTGGCAGGACAGAGGACTTGATGAATTGCTCAGGGAGGCTCAGAAGGTATATGTTAGACGGGAGGATGAGGCACACAAAAGACAAGTTCGGATGATGGTGGCGGCAGTCAGGGAGGGACAGCGAAACAACCTTCCAGCACGAGAAAGAAGTGGCATGAGGAGAGGTCCTTGGGATTTAGGAGGACCCCCAACTGGAGGGAGAGAAGGAACAGTGTGCTACTATTGTGGTGGAAAAGGACACATGAAGAGGGAATGCCGAAAGAGGCTTAGGGATGAGAAAATGTTCAAAGAGGATTAGGGGGGTCAAGGGCTCTATCTATTGGGGACGCAAATGTCATCGGAGCCCTTGGTAAAACTTAAGGTGGGTCCCCAGCAAACCCCCATAACCTTCCTTGTAGATACAGGGGCTGAGAGATCAACAGTTCAATCTTTGCCCCTGGGATGTAAGATTTCACCTTCCACACTACAGGTTATTGGGGCAAAAGGAGAACCCTTCAAGGTTCCTGTAATTAAAGATGTTTTAATAGAATCAGAGAAGAAAATAGGGGTAGGATCACTGCTACTGGTCCCTGAAGCTGATTACAATTTATTAGGAAGAGATTTAATGGTGGAATTAGGGATAAACATAACTATTGAAGAAAAACAGCTGAAAGTCAGGTTGTGCCCCTTACGGGTCACTGACGAAGAGAAAATCAACCCAGAAGTCTGGTATACCCCTGATACAGCAGGAAGATTGAATATAGAGCCCTTCACAGTCAACATTCAAAGCCCAGAAATCCCAGTAAGGATAAAACAATATCCCATGTCAGATGAGGGGCGAAGGGGACTAAAACCAGAGGTAGAACGGTTAATACAACAAGGGCTCTTGGAACCTTGCATGTCTCCCTTCAACAGCCCCATCTTACCTGTAAAGAAACCAGACGGAAAATACTGATTAGTACATGATCTAAGGGAAATAAATAAGAGAACCATTGCCCAGTTCCCTGTAGTAGCAAACCCCCACACATTGCTCAGTCAATTGAAACCAGATGATCACTGGTATAGTGTTATAGATTTGAAAGACGCCTTTTGGGCATGCCCCTTGAAAGAAGAATGTAGAGATTATTTTGCATTTGAATGGGAAGATCCCAATACCCACTGAAAGTAACAACTAAGGTGGACAGTGCTCCCACAGGGATTCACAGAATCCCCGAACTTGTTTGGGCAGGCACTAGAGCAAATAATGAAATCCTATACCCCAAACCAAGGAGTAACCATTGTTCAATATGTAGATGACCTTTTAATTGCTGGAAAAAGCGAGGAATCAGTTAGAGAAGAAAGCATTAAGCTTCTGAACTTTTTAAGCATCCAGGGGCTGAAGGTGTCCAAAAGTAAATTGCAATTCGTAGAAGAAGAAGTGAAGTACCTAGGACACCGACTTAGTAAAGGAACTAAAACACTAGACCCAGGGAGGGTTAAGGGAATCCTCTCCCTTCCTCCCTCAAGAAATACGAGAAAAATCAGGCGGCTATTGGGTCTTGTAGGATATTGCAGACAATGGATTGAAAACTTTAGTGGTAAAGTAAATTTTTTGTATGAAAAACTAACTGCTGAAGGTTTGATGAAATGGACTGAGAAGGATGATGAATCATTAAAACAATTAAAAGAGGAATTGGCTAATGCCCCGGTGCTAAGCCTCCCGGATGTTAGGAGACCCTTTTATTTGTTTGTTAACACTGAGGCAGGAGTAGCATTTGGGGTACTGGCTCAGGACTGGGCCGGCAGTCGAAAACCAGTAGCATTTATTTCTAAAATACTAGACCCCGTAAGTAGAGGATGGCCAACATGTTTGCAGATTATAGTGGCAACAGCCCTCTTAGTGGAAGAAGCTCTCAAAATTACTTATGGAGGAGAACTGAAAGTCTTTACCCCCCATAACATACGGGCAGTATTGCAACAAAAGGCAGAAAAATGGATAACAGACTCAAGACTTTTGAAATACGAGGGCATTTTACTGTCATCCCCTCGGTTGATACTTGAAACCACCTCTCTGCAAAACCCTTCTGAATTCTTGTTTGGAGATCCACAGGAGGATTTAACTCATGACTGCCTACATAGCATAGAAAAACAAGCAAAAATTAGGCCGGACCTCGAAGAGGAAGAACTGGAAGAGGGAGAAAAGTTATTTGTGGATGGGTCCTCTAGAGTTGTTGAGGGAAAGCGAATCTCCGGATATGCGATTGTAGGAGGTAAAAATTTGGAAATAATAGAATCCGGACCTTTGAGTCCTAGTTGGTCAGCCCAGGCCTGTGAGCTGTATGCAATATTGCGGGCTCTAAAATTCTTGGAAGCTAAGGTTGGGACCATCTACACAGACTCAAAATATGCCTTTGGAGTGGTACATACCTTTGGGAAAATTTGGGAAGAAAGAGGGTTAATAAACTCCCGAGGAAGAGAATTAATACATCAGGAACTAAACTCAGGTACTACAAGCTTTAAGAGGCCCAAAGAAATCAGCAATAGTACAAGTTAAAGGACATCAAAAGGGTCTCTCCCATTTGATCAGAGGAAACAACACAGCAGACAGAGAGGCAAAGGAAGCTGCTCTCAGAAAATTCCAGGATCAGGGGATAAGGAGAACGTGAGATGATGAGAAAGTTCGAGTCCTGAGCTTTACAGCCCAGGAAAAGGAGAAATTAGACAAAATGGGAATAAAAGAGAATGGGGGTATTCGAAAATTGCCAGACAATAGGGAGGTACTGCCAAAATCTATAGCCCGAAGAATAGTGCAGCAGCTGCATGACCAGACTCATTGGGGAACCCAAGCCTTAGTAGATCAGTTTACTATTAAGTACACGTGTATAGGAATTTACAATATAGCAAAACAAGTAGTTAGGGGATGTATAACATGCCAAAGAGTTAACAGACATCAGGCTCGAGAAAGGATTCCAGGAGGAAGGGAATTAGCACACCGACCTTTTTCACATATACAAATAGATTTCACTGAGCTACCGAAGGTAGGGAGATACAAGTACTTCTTGGTACTGGTAGATCATCTAACCCACTTTGTATCCTACATCGCGGGCTACTGCAAATGTGGTGATTAAAACCCTGCTGGAAGAAATAATCCCTAGGTATGGACTAGTAGAAATATTAGACTCTGATAGAGGTCCCCATTTTGCAAACAAAGTACTGAGAGAGGTAACCAGGGCCTTAGGCACTAAATGGCAATATCACACCCCTTGGCACCCTCAAAGCTCAGGGAGGGTGGAAAGGGCAAATGGAGAAATCAAGAAGCAACTCACCAAGCTCATGGTAGAAACTAAAATGTCTTGGGTCAGATGTTTACCCATGGCATTGCTAAACATTAGAATCCAACCTAGGACGGATGTGGGAATCTCTTCTTTTGAAATGCTTTATGGAATGCCTTACGACTTAGAATTCCCGGGGAACCATCCTTGCATCCAGGATAGTCAAATTAAGTGTTACATACAACAGTTAATGAAACGGAGGGAGGAATTAAGACGAAAAGGGCTATTGGTACAAAGACCCCCTTTGGATATAATAATGCATAAGCTTAAACCCGGAGATAGGCTCCTAATTAAGACTTGGAAAGAGACATCCCTAACACCCCAACGGGAAGGTCCCTATGTTGTCCTGTTTACCACAGAAACAGCCATCCCAACTGCTGAAAAAGGCTGGACACATGCCAGTCGAGTGAAAGGACCCATCCCTGCAGACACCCCTTGGGAGGTGACCAGTCGCCCTGGAGATCTACGGCCAACCCTGCGGAAGGCACAGGGACCTGTGCCAGCTGGGAACGTGAATGACTGAATTAGGGGACAGAGAACTACACCGATTGAGAGTCTTGGTAAGAAAACCCCTACAGGAACTGGAACAGGAGTTCAAGTGCCCTCTGCCGTGGAAAACCTGGAATTAACTGACGCTTGCTCTTTCAGTAGTGGCTGAAGTGAGGCGAGAATTATTAAATTACACCGAGTGTCTTAAATGTCAGGAATCTTCTTTTTGGGCATGGGTAAAAATCTTTTGCGGGGGCTGTAAAGACAAATGGTGGATTTTCCAGTCACATTTGGTGGGGAGCACATGGTGTCTTACTTGTGATTGGGATTGGAGAAGAGCAAATCCATTAAGGGCCTTAAGAGAATTTATAAGGATCCCTGGAGAGCGGGAGATCCCTGACAGAGAAGCAGCATCACTAGTTGAAAATCTAGAACAGAGAAGAGATTGGGCCCTGGCATGGGAATTCCAACACCAATTGCATAGGATCGCATGCCAAAACCAGACAGTCATATTAACTACCTTGTGTAAGAAGGGAATCCATGTTCCTCTGGGGTGGCAAGTGAGGCCTGACGAGTGGAATAGCACGATTCGTCGCTATTCCTGAGTCTATAAACAACAAAAACGTAGAGAACGTAGGGAAGAACGACGTAACTCTAGGAAGACAGGAGAAAGGGAATAAAAAGGCAGAGTGTGGACCCTAAGTAGGTGTGGGACTCAGGCCCTGTAAAGCTCGCTAGGGACGGCAGAGAGTCTGTTGTAAAATCAAAGAAATCCTTTACAGGAGACCCTTTGCCTGGAGACCTGACAGCCTGCCCTTAGGAGTGGGGCAGGAGTTAAGGAGATAGCCCAAATAATGCACCCCTGAAGACTACCCCTGCTGCCGAGAAGATAATGATCCCTGCAGACCGACGTACCCGGGCTGGCAGGCGAGGCAGAGAGGTGAGGAGTAGTGGGGGAGAGCAACGGAGCACAGGAACAGGAACGGAGCACAGGAAAGCCCCAGGTAAAAGAGATATGAGTACAAAAGGAGAAAGAAATTTGTTGCTAGGACCCTGCCCCTGCTTGGCGAGCCACCTTAATTATTATAACCCTGAGCCTCCCGGCTACCTGGGGAAACCCTCATCAGCTTTACAAAGAGAACATGATCCCCCTAAATAAAGGGACCCTGACCCCTGACTGGTCTCAGGCCTTTTTGCAATCTACCGCATCTATGGGGAATACCACAGGTTTAAGTTTACTAACATTAGTACTGCATGACAGTCTGCCATACGCTAGACACGAATGGAAGAAGCAGAAAACCTGGCAGCTTCAAGGAGTAGTGGGAGAACAAATAAATATTGGATGTTGAATGGTTAATGGGTCTGACTATACTAACGCGATTGCAATCAGTGTTTCCATGGGTCAGGAGGATAAACAAATAGCAGATTGTGCATACCCAATCACACGAGACTGCTGGCAAAACTTCACATTAACTCACACTGCAGAGGTAGTCTGTCTCTGGTCGAAAGATACACAGGGCCTTTCTTTTAAATTTATAATAGATACTAAAACGCACTCCACCACTGCTGAACCTCATAATATCATCACTCCATCTGTACCACCAGTCATACTCACCCCAAAAATTTTCAAAATTGGACCTTATATAATCAGGAAAACTGGTCAACAACAAATATTATTCAATCCAGCATGGTCTCTCAAACAGGTCAAACTGCTGATGCAGACCAATGTTTCAGACATCCAGCCAGCTTGTTCTCCGTTTTTGCAAACATCCTTTGAAGGCTGGACCATTTGGCTGCAGAAACGCGGCTCTTTTAAACCAAGGAAACTTAGAGATGTGACCGGTGTTCTAGGTACAGGATTGGGAATCCTGAATAGCATTGATTTGGAAGTAGTAATGAACAAATTGGCTGCTACAACTAGAGATCTGTCCAAATTACAGCAACCACTGAAGTCATCTCTGTTAGCCTTGGGGACACACCAGTGGATGCTGTCAAACATTTTGCCAAAGTGGGAAAGAGTAAATGTGAATGATCACAAATTGGTGATTGATGCACTCAGTGCTGCACAAAATAATGTTTCCTTAGCCCTCAGCTGTATCCAAGCACAATTGTGGATGTAGTCAGTTTCTGCCTCGATTATAAGAGAGGGCGAGGAAGGCACTTTCCCCACAGAAATTCGGAAAATAATCTGGGACAATGCCAATGATTTTGAAAGAGAATTCCAATCCTGGTGGAAACTGGTAAATTTTACCTAGAATGCTATTTCAAATACAGCTACTGCTTTTGTCTTGACCATACACAATGCCTCTGTACATCTAGTTTTTCCTGTTATTGCATTAGGAATAAACCATGACGGAGCTGTCCTCTATCCTATAGAACATAGGGGATGGGCCCGTCAGTTTGATGACAAATGGCAAAGTGTTGATTTGGAATCTTGCATTATCCGAGAACAACTGGGGTTCATCTGTGAAGGCAATGGAATTATAGCTCAAGATATCTGTTTAGACACGGAGCAAAACATTTGTCATTTTGAGATTCGTCCTAACGAGACTTCTAAAACAGTTCTTATATACATAGGCAATGGATGTGCGTGTTTTAGAACTATTTGTGATTCTGTGCTTGTAGATGATATTGTGGTGGATACAAAGAATCACTCAAACTTCTGTGCTTGTAACTTCACTAAGATTACAGGGTGTGATATCACTTATGAAGCTAAAGTCACCTCTCACCACCTATTACAATCCAACTACACACTGCTTCACAAGCTAATGCCCACTCCAATTGGGATGAACTTCACTCTAGTGAGACAACTGATGCTCCATCAAGACCTGATCCAAATCCTCGAGAGAATCAAGGAAAGCGGACAGAAAACCCTAGTGACTGTTCATCATGACGTAGGAAAAATACACCGGTTAATAGAGAGGGTAAAGCAAGATGGCGAGCACAGGTGGTGGGATACCCTGTTTGGGTGGTCTCCTACCACCACAGGTGTCCTAAACAGTATATGCCATCCCATTGTTGTTCTTTTGATTCTGATTGTGCTTGGTTTTCTTTTGTCAGCAGTTCTATTCGTTATGAATTGGAATATGATGAAAAAGCTAAGGAAATTAGCATCTATAATTAGTGCACATAGCTTAACTGAGGAGGAAACTGAGTTAACGCTTGCTAGGAAGGAACTAAAAAGATTTAATGAACAAAATTGGTAAAAAAAAAATGGGGGATTGTAATAAGTAGCAATATGTTTGTTCATTAATTTAATCAATAGCTAAATAATTATACAATATCAAAGCAATAACTAAATAGCTAAAACCACTTGATCTTAAATGTATAGCCACATATGGTTCACATATGGTTGCTTGGCTTGCAGGAATCGTACAGTGCTTTGGGAATTCCATGGTAAAGAAAAGTTCACCTAAGAGGTCACAGAGGAGAGCTGTAATAACAATCCCTAAACTCACAAGAATTGCTTAGGCTTGCAGGAATCGTAGAGTGTTCTGAAAATTCCACTCTATAGGTATGCCTTAGAAGGAAAAGTTCACTCAGCGGTTAAAAGAGGAAGACTTGGAGCCTTCATCCCACGACCACCAGAAGGCAGAAAAAGACCCCCTAGCCACTGAACGTGCAAGCACAAAAGACAGACCACGTCATCCCTGGACCCGGGAGAAAAAGGCAATAAAAGGTGGACTTTGGGGATAGGAACGGTGTGAGCCTAGAGGTGCAGAGACTCCCGGCCGCCCAGCACTGAACTTTGCTTATTCTTGCTTACATAATAATAATAATAATAAATTTATAATTGTATGATCCTTGAATCCAGTGAATTCATTTATCACCCTTCCTTCCTTCCTTCCTTCCTTCCTTCCTTCCTTCCTTCCTTCCTTCCTTCCTTCCTTCCTTCCTTCCTTCCTTCCTTCCTTCCTTCCTTCCTTCCTTCCTTCCTTCCTTCCTTCCTTCCTTCCTTCCTTCCTTCCTTCCTTCCTTCCTTCCTTCCTTCCTTCCTTCCTTCCTTCCTTTTTTTCCTTTCCTTCCTTTCCTTCCTTTCCTTCTTCCTCCATCTTTGAAGTCATGTTGGCATTTTTAGATTAGAGTAAAAACTCACTGTCTAACATAGGTGATAAGTATTGAGAAGTTATTGTAAATAGTGTACACGTAGTTTTTAGTATAAAAAGATAACACCACAGAGTTCCCCATGGTCCCTCACAGGCCCCTCATGGCTCCCTCACAGTTGCCCAAGACCCCTCACAGCCCCTCACTGTGGATGCCATGGCACAGAGAGAGAGAAACAGCAAGTGTTTCTCACAGCAGCTTGTGAGAATTATTAGCAAGTTGTAAGAATGTGAGAACTTCAGTATAAACAATCTGCAGGTGGTGTTCTTCTACTTCCTCTTTCTCTTCTTCTCAAGGACGGTGTCTAAAGAATGTTTTTGTTAACTAGTCAATCAAACAGAATATATCGTATCACTCTATAAAAACCGCACGGTTCTCTTGAATTAAACCTTCTTTTAGTCTTTCTGCAATACTGCTTCCTGCCTGTTCCTGTGTCATTCTCGGCGCAAGAGTGACACCTCACGGCCCTTCATGGCCCCTCAGGGCCCCTCACAGCTCAAGGCTCTTCACGGCCCCTGAGCCGCCTCCGGCCCCGCCATTGGCGCCGCTCTTTGCTGCTCGCCAATGGCGGCCCGAGTCTGCAGTGACGTCACCGCTCGCCGGGCAAAGGAAGGCCTGGGGCTGAGGTGCCCCGGGCTGGCCGGGAATGGGGTCCGGGGGTCCTCGGGCTCATGCAAACGGGGGATCCAGGGGCCAGGAGAGGAGGATACCCGGGAAAGGGGGTGCAGGGGGTGTCGGGGCAGGATAAGGGGGTGCAGGGGGTCCTGGAACTGGGGAAGGAGATGCGAAGGGTCCCAGTGGCCAGGAATGGGCATTCAAGGGGGTCCCCGGGGGGCTCCCCAAAGCCCCTCCCAGGGGGCAGCAGGAGCTGGCTCAGGAGCTGTGGGCAGAGAAAAGGGGGTGACCCCGGCTTGGGGGGGACATGGGGGACTCACCCACGCTCCCGGGGGAACACGACCCCCGGGGACCCCCCCTCACCTTGTCCCGCAGGGGAGGCCGAGCCCCAGCCCAGGCAGACGAAGCCCCCGAGCCCCGGCAGCATCTTGGGGGGCGTGCGGGGCCGGGAGGGGCAGGATCCGGGAAAGGGCGGCGGCTGCCGGGTTCCGCGGCTGCCTGGAAACCACGAAGGCGGCGGCAGCGTCTGTGACAGCGGCGCGGCCTCAGTTGCCTGAGAACGCGGCCCTGGCTGCTTGTGCGCAGGCTGGGCTCCTGCAGGCGGCTTCACCGGGCGATTCGCCAGGGGAATTGTTCGCGGAGCATTGGCCTCTGCAAAGTTCCTGAGCGTGCAGAGCATTGGCCTCTGCAAGGAGTTCATCAGCGTGCAGAACATTGGCCTCTGCAGAAAGTTCCTGAATTTCCTTTGGAGGTAAAGATTGACTCAAGTTGAACTTTTTGGTTTTGTCTCATCTGCGCTCTGAGAGAGAATGCCAAAGGGAAATACAGGATGGGATAATGCCCGTCTGCTGGTGCAGCAGTTCAGTGGTCTGCACTGCCACAGACATGTTTTATGAAAAATCCTTTGGGTTTTTTCTCCTGAGAAGCTGAGAGAGCTCAGGAACAAAATTTAAACAATGGTTATCTGCTGCTGTGGAATGCAACAGGTGCATCTGTGATTGGTCTCCTAGAGTTGTTTCTAATTAATGGCCACTCACAGTCAGCTGGCTTGGACTCTCTGTCTGAGACACAAGCTTTTGTTATTCATTCTTTCTTTTTCTATTCTTAGCTAGCCTTCTGATGAAATCCTTTCTTCTCTTCTTTTAGTATAATTTTAATAGGATATATATCATAAAATAATAAATCAAGAGTCAGATGCTCATCTCTTCCCTCATCCTAAGACCCCTGTGAACACCACCACAATGCACAGCTGAGTGGATGAACAATATATGCTCTACTGATTGTGCTTTTTTTTGTTTTGCACTGAAGGAATGCAACATTTTCTAAATGTACTGGTCTATGATTTTTTTTCCCGTCTAGTGGTTGCTTAAAGTGCTTAAAGGGGAATGAGGTCTGTTGAAGTTTCATCAAGTTTCAGTGGGTTGTTATCATCTGGTTATTACAATTATTAGAGAGAGGCCTGTGAATTGAGGTGCAAACGAGACCATATGCCAAAATCAATAGTCTGGATTTTATGTAACAGTAAATAGGAGGAAGACAGAGAGAGAGAAAGGAAAAGAAAAAGAAGCGGGGGGGTGGCAGGGGGGGATGGGGGATTGGGAAGAAGGGGAAGAAGGAGAGTGACAGAGACAGATTAAGTGAAAAACATCACCATTCCATGGATCCCATTGGCATACCATCAAATCCTCTTCTGGTCTTCTCTGTGGTGAGGTCTCCCAAAACGTAAGACTCCAATGGATTCATGCGGATTTGGGCAAGGTGGGACCTCCCAGGTGCCTCCCTGGGGTGGGGCAAGTTAGACTCTGTCTATTGCTATTTTCAAATAATAGAAAATCTTTAGCATCTGTCTGTCCTTTGAGTCTGCCATCAATTGGCTTCTGGATTTTCAGATCTGTTGTGTTACTTTGCATGCCCTGCAGTCGTCTGGTGCAAGGCCTCAGGAATGGGTCTGGGGGCACTGTGGAGGTCTTTGATGGGAGGTTTGTGTGCAAACCTGGCCTCAGCAGACGAGTCTGTGGCTATGACTTGCCCACCTTGAAGGCAGACAGAGCTGATTTTCAGGACAGCTGCTGGGTTTGGCTTTGTTGTGGATAGGTTTTTCTCTGCAGCCTTGTTTACTTCTTCCCAGGCCTGAGCTAATGGGACAATAGTGTCACCTTTGTCTTGTCTCAAGTTCCCTTCAGCAGCTTAACTCACAGTGCCAAGTTCCAGTCCAGAGGCATTTTCAGGAAAGGGTGGGCTTGGGTGGTCGCAGCTTCTTTATACAGTTTTGTCCCAATGGGCAGAAAGTCCTTTATAACAAGTTTTAAGCCATTAGCCATAACATCCCAGTCTCTCCCAAGTCCTGTGAGGAGCAGCTGAGAGAGCAGGGGTGCTTTAGCCTAAAGAAAAGGATGTCCACTCTAGCTATTTTAAAGTAATATTTAGGCTGCAGCTCTTTCTGTTCTAACTATTCTTAATGTTCAGATTTTTATCTCCAGGTTTCAGTATGATCCATCTTTGAATTGCACAAGGCAGCCCTATAGTTCAAATAAAGTCCAACTAGAGGCCTAACATACTAGCTACTTACACCAAACAAGCACTTAGCTACTTTCAAATCATAGAAAAATTTTAGCACCACTATATGCTTTGAATCTGCCAAGAATTGGGTTCTGGATTTTCAGAGTTCCATTGTTGCTTCTTCCAGTTTTGTTGAGGCATTGTCACTCATCTGGGAGATCCTGCCTTCAAAATGGCTTCTGGATTCCCAAAGAAGACCTCAACACCTCGTCTTTTGTCCAGAGAAAGACTGACATCTTTCACTGTAAGTACCCACTGGGCTGTGTTAAGGCTGCAAACTGCCCTGATGTCCCTGCTCTCCCTGCCCCTGCTTTAGTGCAAGCAAGAAAATGCTTTAAGTGGGTAATAAGCAGAAATATTCTAGTAAGGCTACGAAACGCAAGTAATAAACGACACAATTATGAAGGTTTCTTTTTAGGTGAAAAGAGAGGGGGAATTGTAGGAATCTACAAAATTAGAGGGTTTTGGGAAAGCTGCAAAAGGCAAGCCTCAGATACAGTAGAACTGTGATTAGAGCTAAGCAGTAGCCATGAGATAGGTCAGCAGAACAATTATTTAAAAGTAGAAAAGCAAGGACAAATAGAACAATGGTGTGTGTATTAACGCTTGTCTAGAATAACTCCCTAAGCTACAGAAAAGTTTATCTAGCAAGATATTAGGAGGGTTAAAGCTTAATAATGGAGCTCTGTGCATTGTGCTTTAAGGTTTACAAGCAGGTATTGTATTCAAAATAAGCAAGCATTGTTTTAACCAAAGGTACGTGTGCTTATAGTGGTTGGATGGAACTACTGTCAATGTGCTTTTGCTTTGTGTGATTGGTCAAAAAACTTATAAAGGAAGTTGTAACATTGAGTTCTTGGTCTGCTGCCTGGGATGTGAGCTGCTGGCATCTTCCCATTGTCATAACCATGTAATGAGAATGATGCTGAAAAATAAAACAGCTCAAGGCAGTTCCACAGCAGCCCTGTCCCATTTGTGATTTGTAAATAGCCCCCTGCTGGTGTCAAGACCAAGCTGCCCTTGGGCACCTGAGCATGTTGGGGGGGAAGCTCAGACTCTGCCCAAAGCCCTGTGAGACAGGGCTGGTCCCAGCTGGAAGAGCTTCCAAAGCAGCTGTTCTCTCTCAGCTCCTGTGTGGGCACGGATCCAGCCCTGCAGACACAGTGTACAGCAAAGCAAGTTATCTGCTGCAGCGCGTCCAGAAGAAAATATCTCAGCACCTTTGTGTCCCAGATATCTTTTATGAAAAATCCTTTCCTTAGGATTTTTCCTCCTGAGAAGCCTCAGGAACAAAATGTAAACAATGATTATCTGCTGCTGTGGAATGCAACAGGTGGATCTTTGATTGGCCCATGTTGGATGTTTGTAATTAATGGCCAATCACAGCCCAGCTGGCTCAGACAGAGTCCAGGCCAGAAGCCTTTGTTATCATTCCTTCCTCTTCTATTCTTAGCTAGCCTTCTGATGAAATCCTTTCTTCTATTCTTTTAGTGTAGTTTTAATATAATATACATCACAAAATAATAAATCAAGTCTGCTGGAACATGGAGTCAGATCCTCGTCTCTTCCCTCATCGTAAGACCCCTGTGAACACCATCACACCTTTGTTCTGCAGGATGGTGGAAATCTTCCTGTGCTGGGAATTGTCCCCTGATTTTGGTTTACCATGTGTTGATGGTATCTCTCCCAAAGGAGTTGGCTTCTCTTGAAAGCTCTGGATTGGTAGGAATCTTGAGGGCTCTACAGTTCTTACCTGCTCCCTGGAGCCAGGGCCACAAATGTCCCTTGGTGTCTGGAGCTCACTTGACTGAAGATGCCCCAGTGCTGAGGCTCTGTCCAGGAGATCCCTCTGTTTTCTTCTCTGCAGGGGTCTGTGAGCCCAGAGAGAGAAAACAAATGCTAATTAACAGAGAGAACTACAACTTGGACACATTCCTGTGCTCCTCACTCTTGGTGCAGCGTTCCTTTCTTGCCTCTCTTGGACTCAGCCAGCAGTGCTATCTCCTTGCTGTGAGTTCTCAGTGCTGTACAGGGATGGAGTCAGGGCAGTTCTGAGAGCTGCTCCCCATTCTTTGAAAAGGTCACTGCCTCAATCCAATGAACCTAAAGAGGAAAGAAATGCCCAAAGAGCAGAAATCCCCAACCATGTCACATGCAATCATGGAGAAGCTGATGGGACAGAGCCATGTGTTTGGAGTATGTGTATTGCACTCCGTATTGTTAATTTATTGGTGATGAGTATTTCAGCAAGCAACTTCCAGGGCTTCCAGGACTGTCCTGGACAATGTGACCACAAATTGTTCACCAGTGGCACTTGTTCAAGAAAAGCCTTTGTGAACAAGCCCAACTCTGAGGCTCTAGCTGGTTTATTTTTGCCTTTCAGCTGCTTCCCTCTAAGTTCCTGTGGGAGAAGTTTCTCCACATGAAGAAGAAGGCCAGCACTGGTGGGAGTTTTCTACCCAGAATTGGCCCATGTGTAGAGCTGGGGAAGACTGGTCCAAAGGTAGCCTTTTCCTGCTCTTCTCCTTTCTGTTTGATGGGAAGTTTGAAGAGGGTGTGTGCTTGTGACAGGCTTGCCTCCAGCCAAATACCTCAGTGTGCAGGTGCTGTTGTCATTGCAAGCTGCTGTTAGAGGTGGGCTGGGAGTCCTGATCTGCACTCAGCCAACACAAATAAGCTCTGCTGAAGCTGCCTAAGTGTAGCTGCCATTGCTGAAACAATGGGGGGAAGGCTGGGGACACAAAGGCACAGCATTGCCATGTGCCATTCTCCTGCTGAAGGAGCCACCTCTTGCTTTGGTGTGGTCACCATCAAATGCTCGGGGTCACAGGATTCCCTCTGGAGTGGCAGCGTTGGCCTTGGAAGGCCGACGACCTGCAGGAATGACTTCAGCTTTAACAAAACAAATTGCCTTTATGCTTTGGGCTGGAACAATGTGTTGGAGCCTGAGGGGGTGTTAGATTTTGCAGGCTGCCAGATGTACAGGGGAGTGGCCCTGGGCAGAGGGGAATGGATGTGCTTTATCTGGATCAGTGCCTTCTTGGAGGTGTGTTTAAAGCTGCTTTTCTGGCAGGACTGGCTCAGTAGAAAGCACAGTCCCAACGGGTAGGTGACTGAGGTGGGCTGTTGTTATGAATGAGGTCCCTATATGTCTAATTTAATAAACCAACATTAGAATTGAGCAGCAATTTTAATTGAGCAGCAATTTTATATGAAATCATGCAATCAAATATAATCAAGCAGATACAAAATAATTTGGCAGTGGTTTGGATAAAGCATAAGCAAAACCAGTCAGGATACAGGGGGGTTTTCTCACCCTGCCTCCCATTCAAAAGATAAAGAATCCAAGGACAACTTCTAGACTGGATGCTAATACATATTCCTCAATAATTTTCTGTCAATCTCCTCCTATTTTTGATTCTTGAAATCTATGTCACTGTACTGCACAGTGCATGCTCTGCTTGTTTCTAAGGGGTCTTTTGGCTTTTGGTGGTCGCTTCCCACGAAGGCTTCTCCTCATCATCACTGTCCTTTGAACAACCCCACAAGCTGCACATGCACCCCAAGTCTTGTGCTATAGAAGCCAGCATTATATTCCAAAAAGAAGCCTTATGATTTCATCGATACCTGGAATCATCCCAATTTTGTCCATGTCACGGCCGATTCTTTAATTATCCTGAGGCCTATTGCCTTTTGGGATGTTACTTATCTCAAACTACATCCTGCATCCTGTTTTCTCATGAACATCTGAAAACATCTGTTTTGTGACACTGATTCCATATCCTTTTTCTCGATTACTTTTTAGCAAATATTTTCTAAAATATTTAAAATATAGTTACAATTGTTAGCACGAATCAGATTCATCTATCACAGTGTTGAGCAAGAAATTGGCAGCAAGAGCCATGTAACGCACTGGTTAAGGATTGCCCAGACAAAGCAGGGGAGAGTTTTCTCCAAGCAATGCCTCTGCTCCAGAATAATTTGCTGTTGTTTTGGGCCCGTTGGTCCGCCTCGGCGGTGGCAGTGATCCCTGGCCCGCGTTGTTGAAGCTGTCGCCCTTCCTTGGCCTTAAGCCGGGGACCCGCGTTGTGGTGGGCAGAATTTTTTTGGCCTATTTTTTTTTTTTTTTGCGGGCCTGGAACCCGACGGAGAGCCCCCCCAGACTGGTCCTGGGTGAGGTGGGGCGCCTCACCTACCTTGGTCGTGGCCGGATCGACTGAGCTGTTTTATGCCGGGTGGGGCTGGGTTTGCCGTGCCGGGTCCGTTGCTTTTTGTTGAGGCGGGTGGAGTTGGGGGGGCGGCCGCCAGGCCACCGCAGGCCTTTTTATTTTTCTCTCGCGGCCCTAAGCCGCGGCAACCGAGAAGCATTGCGACGAAGGCGCGTGCGGGATGCCGGTGGGTCAGTCGTGGGGAGGCAGTGAGGCGCGTACCTCGGCCCCCCCCCCCCACTGGGTCCCCGGCCTCGCAGCCCCCATGGCTAGCACGGGTTGTTGCAAAGGTGCCTCCATGTGCCTTTTTTGTCGTTCCGTCCCCCAGCTTTTTTTTCCAGAAGGGAAAGCCGACCGCCGCGAGGCCGGGAAAAAGCTGGTGGCCCATGGCACCAGGTCGGTGGCACTTTTTCTCGCACGCTCGGCCGGGTTCCCTGGGCCGGAAAGTGGAGGGGGGGCCGCCGAGTCTCCCCCTGGCCTGGCGGGGGCCAGTCCAGTCCCGCCATTGCCTAGCCAAAAGGGGAGCCGTTGTTGGCTGCGGGCGGGCGGCAGCACCCCCGGCGCTTCTCTGCTGCCACGAGCAATCCGATCCGCAGGTGGGCTGGGCGGCCGTCGCTGTTGTCCCAGGACCGTGGCCTTGGGGTCCTTGTCGCTGTTCACGCAGCTCCTTCCCAGAGCCACGCCCGATCGATGTGGCTTTTCAGGTGGCATCAGAGAAGGCCCCTGGCAGGCCGGCTCTCCTTCCGAGGCTTCTCTGTCACGGGGAAGCCACGGCGGGGGGTGGTCCGGTGCTCGGGCAGGGCAGTCTCCTTTCCAATTCGCTTCCCATCGCAGGCGAGGTGTCGCCCCTCCCGCTGGCTTGGGGAAGGGCATCTTTACTGTCCTGAGCTGTGTGACGGCTGCATGGTCCCGCGAGCCTTGAGGTGTCCTTAAAAACCCACGCGAGGTGCCGGTGCCAGCCCTGGTCCAGGTAGCACCCGTGTGGGTGCCGGCCACAAGCAGCGCCGGGGGGTGGTGCGGCTGGAGCTGAGCCCCGAGAAGGGGGAGAGAGGCGAGAGAGAAAAGAGAGAGGGCAAAAGTGCCGGAACCCGATGGGGCGCGGACGCAGGTGGAACAGAGCCCGGTCCGTGCACTCCTTTGCCGTTCCGCTGCCTGCTGCAGAGCGAGCTGCCCTGGCTGAAAAGGGGCCTCAGTGTCCCGGCCGCGCCCGCCTCGTTGGGTCGCTGCCTCCTCTAGCACATCCGGTGCGTTCTGCATGGCCCGGTGGGTGGACGCGATGGGACGGGGTTTGCTATCTGTGAGCGGGGCCCCGCTCGGCCCAACCTCACCAGTGGCCGGTCAGTGGGTGGTTTTTTTTCGGCTTTGGTGGGGGGGCGGGTCAGCCCCAGCCGAGCCCCGTTCCGCGCGCCGCGCCCGTCATTTCGAGTGCGAGGCCGAGTGTCGAACCGGGGCGCGGGCCCCGGGAAAAAAAGAGAGAGAGAGAGAGAGAGAGAGAGAGATGAAGCCTCGCTCTCCATCCAAGTGGTGAAAAGCTGCGCAGCAGTCCCGGCTCCTTGCCCGCAGCGACGCGGGAAGGGCCAGCCGCTGGAGTCGGCTGTCGCCGAGGGGCATCCCTCGTGCGTGGCGCCGTTCCCCATCCCAGGCGACGCCGGGCCACGATGCGGCCAGCCGCCGTCCCTGCCGCTGGCGCCCGTCACTGCCACGCTGCCGCCCGCCGCTGTGTCTTCGCCCGCGATGCTGCTCCCGCAGGTCGGAGCAGCTCAAGAAGCCCGGGGCGGTCGGGGTTTGGCGCAGGGTGGGTTCGCCGGCGGGCTGGGTGCGTCCGGGCGCTCCGTCCGGGTGCTCGTGTGATGCTTTGCGGCGCTGCCGTGGGCGGCGGCTACCTGGTTGATCCTGCCAGTAGCATATGCTTCTCTCAAAGTTTAAGCCATGCATGTTTAAGTACACACGGGCGGTACAGTGAAACTGTGAATGGCTCATTAAATCAGTTATGGTTCCTTTGGTCACTCCTCTCCCGCTCCTTGGATAGCTGTGCTAATTCTAGAGCTAATACATGCCGACGAGGGCCAGCCTCCGGGGACGCGTGCATTTATCAGACCAAAACCAACCCGGGCCCGCCCAGCAGCTTTGGTGACTCTAGATAACCTCGAGCCGCGGTGGCGACGACCCATTCGAATGTCTGCCCTATCAACTTTCGATGGTACTGTCTGTGCCTACCATGGTGACCACGGGTGACGGGGAATCAGGGTTCGATTCCGGAGAGGGAGCCTGAGAAATGGCTACCACATCCAAGGAAGGCAGCAGGCACGCAAATTACCCACTCCCGACCCGGGGAGGTAGTGACGAAAAATAACAATACAGGAGTCTTTTGAGGCCCTGTAATTGGAATGACTGCACATTAAATCCTTGAGCGAGGATCCATTGGAGGGCAAGTCTGGTGCCAGCAGCCACGGTAATTCCAGCTCCAATAGCATATGTTAAAGTTGCTGCAGTTAAAAAGCCCGTAGTTGGATCTTGGGATCGAGCTGGCGGTCCGCCGCGAGGCGAGCCACGGCCTGTCCCAGCCCCTGCCTCTCGGCGCCCCCTCGATGCTCTTAGCTGAGTGTCCCACGGGCCCCGAAGCGTTTACTTTGAGAAAATTAGTGTTCAAAGCAGGCCGGCCGCCGGCATACTGCAGCTAGGAATAATGGAATAGGACTCCAGTTCTATTTTGTTGGTTTTCGGAAATGGGGCCATGATTAAGAGGGACGGCCGGGGGCATTCATATTGTGCCGCTAGAGGTGAAATTCTTGGACCGGCGCAAGACGGCCTAGAGCGAAAGCATTTGCCAAGAATGTTTTCATTAATCAAGAACAAAAGTCGGAGGTTCGAAGACGATCAGATACCATTGTAGTTCCAACCATAAACGATGCCCACTGGCGATCCGGCAGCGTTATTCCCATGACCCGCCGGGCAGCTTCCGGGAAACCCAAGTCTTTGGGTTCTGGGGGAAGTATGGTTGCAAAGCTGAAACTTAAAGGAATTGATGGAAGGGCATCACCAGGAGTGGAGCCTGCGGCTTAATTTGACTCAACACGGGAAACCTCACCCAGCCCAGACAGACAGGATTGAAAGATTGAGAGCTCTTTATCGATTCCGTGGGTGGTGGTGCATGGCCGTTCTTAGTTGGTGGAGTGATTTGCCTGGTTAATTCCGATAAGGAACGAGACTCTGGCATGCTAACTAGTTACGCGACCCCCGAGCGGTCAGCGTCCAACTTCTTAGAGGGACAAGTGGCGTTCAGCCACCCGAGATTGAGCAATAACAGGTCTGTGATGCCCTTAGATGTCCGGGGCTGCACGCATGCTACACTGGCTGGCTCAGCTTGTGCCTACCCTCTGCCGGCAGGCGCGGGTAACCCGTTGAACCCCATTGGTGATGGGGATTGGGGATTGCAATTCTTCCCCATGAACGAGGAAGAAGTGTGACCCCAGTAAGTGTGGGTCATAAGCTCACATTGATTAAGTCCCTGCCCTTTGTACACACCGCCCGTCGCTACTACAGATTGGATGGTTTAGTGAGGTCCTCGGATCGGCCTCGGTGGGGTCGGCCACCGCCCTGCCGGAGTGTCGAGAAGACGGTCGAACTTGACTACCTAGAGGAAGTAAAAGTCGTAACAAGGTTTCTGTAGGTGAACCTGCGGAAGGATCATTACCGGCGGGGCTTGGCCCCAGCCACGTTGTGCCAGGCCGTCTGGCTGGCCGCATGCGCGCGGTGCCATTCGCGCGCCCGCTCCGTTCGCACGCTCGGCCCCTGACCGCCGGCCCCGGTCAGCACCGGGGCCCACACGCCCTTCCCCTTCGCCGCGTGCCACAGCCCCAGAGAGAGAGAGACTGGAGGCGTGCGGCACCTCCGGGCGCGGGCGGTCAGAATTGGGAGAGGCGGGTAAAGCCGCTCGGTGCGGCGAAGTGCTCTACGTGCGCCCCCCACCGTGCGCATGGGTGGGGCTCTCCCCGCGCTACACCGTGCGTCATGGCTGGGTCTAGTAGCATGGTGTGCTTGCCGCTGTCGCGGTGGCTTGCCCCCCCGCCCCTCACACCAACCCCCCCCCCAACCCGGCCTTGCACCGGTCTGCCGCCGGTCCGTTCCCGTCAGAGAGCAGGGGCGCGGCCGCGGGCCCCGAGCCTCTCGCCGCTGCGGCCGGCGCCGCCAAACGCCGGTCACCGGCGTGCCACGTGCGGGCACCCTGGTGCGGCTTGAGTTCTCCCGAGCTTGGCTCTCCTTGGCGTGTGCACGAGAAAGCCGCACGGGTGTCAGGAGGGAGGGGTGCTTGGCACGGCCCCTTCCCGCAGGCGCGCCCATCCCTTCTCTCGCTGCTTCGCCCGTCGAGCGACGGCCGGCCGTCCGGCCGTGGCACCCATCCACGGCCGAGGTGGAAAGGGCAAGGGAGCCGGGTGGCTGGGGGGCGCCGAGCCACGGCGGTCCTCTTGGGCACACAGCACCGGGCTACTGAGGGAAACCCCGGGCTCCAAGAAGGACGTGGCAGCGGTGGCAGCAGATGTTGGGCGCGCCCCCGCCGGTGCACGCTCCCCCAAAGGCAGCAGCAGGGGAGGCACCCCGGCGGGGCCATGCAGGTCGTTTCCCTCGCCCTGGGGCCAGGTACCTAGTGCTCCGCGCCTCGGCGGTCCCCCCAGTTTTTTTCCCTCGGCGTCGTCAAACGCTACGGGTTTGCCGAAAGGGGCCAGCAGGGCCAGGTGGTGGTTTAAAGACTCCGGCGGCTCGGTGCGGCCCGCCGTTGGTGGCTGCGGTGCCGGTGCCAGTGGCGGCAGGCATGCCGGGCAGTGGCCATGTGGGGTGCCACTGAGGGGTGGGGAGCAGCTACTCCCACCGATCCCCTGCAGTGGTTGTCCCATTGCCACCGGCTGCGCTCCTCCGTCGCCATTGTTGTCCCGCTGCGCGCCGCGGGGTTTAACCGTGCCGCGCTGGGGAGGGGCACCCTGCACCCCCCTCTCCGTGGCCCATGGGGGCCCGCTCGCCTCGCCGTAATGGGCGACACCGGCAGAGAGTGCGCCCTCTCTGCCCTTCCTCGGCCACGGGGTCGCGGCTACCGGGGCCCACCATCGCTCTCTCTCCTTGGCCCGCCGCCGCGGTCTCTGGCACGCGCGGTGCCGCGTCCGGTGCCTCTCCTCCCCTCGACGGCCTTTTCTTCTCGAACGCGCACCTGCAGCGCCGTTGTCCGCTGGCCGTCCCCTGGCTCGACTGCCCACCCGCTGGTGGGGGCGAGCGCTCAGCGGGCCCTCCGGCAGCAGAGGCCCGTGAGCGCAGGTGACCCCGTGCCGAGCGGCTGTGGCGCCGCTCGATGGGTGTCCCTCCCTGTGGGGACGGTCAGCCGGAAGGCGCCCGCCGTCGGCCGTCCCATCCCGGGCTCCACTCCTCGCATCCTCCATCGCCCTTCCCAGCTGCATGTGGGCCGCAGGAAGGCGCGCGGGGCGGCCACGGGGGCGCTTCTCCCCGCCCGGTCTCCGCGTGTAAATGAGGAGCGTGGGCCTTGCCCCCTGGCTCAGCGCCGTACCGCCTTAAGCCGGGGGCGTGCCCGAGGTAAGCGCCCTGGTGGTGCGACGCGGCAGTGGCGGTCCCGGGAGTGTGGTCCCGGCGGGGCGGGATCTGCCGTCCGGCAGCCCTCAGGCGCTGGCGATGCCGGCTCGGCTATCGGTGGCCCCCGCCTCCGGGGCCGGCGGCAGAGCGCGTCCGCTGGTCGCTCGCCCGCCTGGCAGGGGAGCGGTCTCGCGGGAGGTGCATCAGTGGGGGCCAGTCCTCGTCACGGGCTGTCTCGAGCGGGGGGAAGGCCGTGCAGTGGGGGAAGAGAAAAGCCAGCGGCACAGTGGTGCGGCGGTGCTCTGCGAGGCCCGCGGCTTCGGGGGCCGAGGGAGAGCCGGCATGTGCGGGGGCCGACGGCTGTGCGCCCCTGGCTGTGTGCCGTGTGTGTTGTGCGTGTCGTCCCGTGAAAGCGAGAAGCGGGCGGGCCGCCGTGCCCTCCCGTGTTCCAGCGTGCACCGCCTGGCCCTCTGCGCGGAGGCCGGGCCGAGCCCGGGCGCCTGGGCCGCCTCCGAAGGATGGCTATTGTGAAGTCGGCGTCTCCCCTCGCAGGGGGAGGCGGTCGGGGGTGCGGGCTCCCCCGCCTCTTGGCCGGCCTTCGGAGTGTGGGTTGCTCCAGTTGTTTTTTTTTCCCTTTCCGTTTCTGAGTGCTCGTACGGTCAAAGCCAGGTGCGCGTTTGCACGTCCTCAGTGCCAGAGTAACAAAAAAAGGGGCCGCTTGGCATGAGCGGTGCCCGAAAGCCAGACAACTCTTAGTGGTGGATCACTCGGCTCGTGTGTTGATGACGAACGCAGCTAGCTGTGAGAATTAATGTGAATTGCAGGACACATTGATCATTGACACTTCGAACGCACTTGCAGCCCCGGGTTCCTCTAGGGGCTACCCCTGTCTGAGGATCGCTTGACGATCAATGGCCGTCCGGGGGCCATGCCGGCGGCACGGCTGGGGTCGCCTCGCGGGCCTGTCACCTGCGGTGAGCGGCGGCAGCGGTGGCGGCGGCAGCAGTGGCGTCCTGCAGGTGCCCGGAGGGAAGGCAGTCAGGGGTTTGGCGAGGGAAGTGTTTCCCTAGGCGGCCTCGATCCCTACCCTGCGGCCGGGTGAGTGTCATCGTCGTCGCAGTCATCGTCGTCGTCGCCGCGCAGGGCCTTCGTCCCCCTAAAGGCAGACTCGGGGAGCGCTCCCTAGCTCCCCACTCCCGGAGCGAGCCACTGGGGCGGAGCTCATCCTCACCGGGACCGTGCCGCGGATGCGGTGGCGCGGCGGCCTGGGGAGAGTGAGAGACAGCGTCGAAAGGCGCTGCCGAGGGCCGAGAGAGAAAAAGAGAGGAGGGTGAGAAGGGGAGGCGAGGCGCGGGCCTTGCCCGCGGCCTCCCCCCACTGCATGGGCGGCTGTCTGCAGGTGGGTACCGTGGCGGTTCCGTGCCATGTTGCCGCATGCACGCGCAAGGTCTAGAGCGCCGGGGACGGGGGTTCCAATCCCCTCCTCCCTTTGCCTGCCCCCTCCTCTTCTGTCGCAGTTTTGGGGCGCGCCGAGTGGCGCCATTGCTCCTCTCTCTCTCTCCCCGCCGAAGCCGTCACACGCGCCGCTGCCTGGCCAGTCCTCCCGCGCGGGGCCATCTCCGCCACGCTGCTTTTTCGGTTCTTTTCTCCAGGATGGGGCTCTCTGTCTCCTTGTTGCTCGCTCGCGCGCGCGTGCACTGTCTCTCTCTCCGCCTCCCTCCGGGAGCGCGGAGAAGAGGGGGGGCGGGCAGCGTAGCGGGCGGGGGAGACAAGGCGCCTGTCTCCGCGCATGCCCCTGCGCATGGCGCAGCCAAGCTTTGGGCTTGTGACCTCATATCAGACGTGGCAACCCGCTGAATTTACGCATATTAGTCAGCGGAGGGAAAGAAACTAACAAGGATTCCCTCAGTAACGGCGAGTGAGGAGGGAAAAGCCCAGCGCTGAATCCCCACCCCGTGGTGGGGCGCGGGACATGTGGCATACAGAAGCCCCCCTCCCCGGCGGCGCTCTCAGGGGACCAAAGTCCTTGTGATCGAGGCCGCCGCCCACAGATGGTGTGAGGCCGGTAGCGGCCCCCCTGCGCTATGGGCCCGGGGCTTCTCAGAGTCAGGTTGCTTAGGAATGCAGCCCAAAGCGCGTGGTAAACTCCATCTAAGGCTAAATACTGGCACGAGACCGATAGCCAACAAGTACCGTAACGGAAATTGAAAAGAACTTTGCAGAGAGAGTTCAAGAGGGCATGAAACCGTTAAGAGGTAAACGGGTGGGGCCCGCGCAGTCCGCCCAGAGGATTCAACCCGTCGCGTTGCGGTCGGCCGGTGCAGGCTTGGCGGATCCTGGCCTTCCGCCTACCCTCTGTCCCCCGGGTGTACCCCGTGCGCGGGAGCAGGCCGGGGTGAGTGGGCCAGCGCGGGGACCCCCTCTCGGCCGGCGGCCGGCCCTGGCCGGGCGCATTTCCTCCGCGGCCGTGTGCCGCGACCAGATCCGGGTCGGCTGAGAAGGCCTCCGGTGGGCAGGTGGCCCGGCGCCACGCGAGTGGCGGTGGGTGTTACAGCCCCCGGGTAGCAGGTCTTGATGAACACCGGGGCCGAGGGAGAGGACCGCCGCCGCGCCCTCCTCCCCCCCCATCGGCGGTGCAGTGGCAGTGGGCGTTGCTTTTCCCCCGCCCTCCCCCTCCCGGGTGGGGGGGGTGGGGGCGGTGTCCCCGCAGCGCGGCATTTCGCGCAGGGGTGTGGGGGCTGGGCCCTCCAGCCCCCAGCGCCGCTGTCAACCGGGGCGGACTGTCCTGAGTGTGCCCCGACCGCGTGGCACCGCTGGGCTGGGCTTGACGGGTTGCGCTCGGGCACCCGGGGTGTGCGGCGATGTTGGCTACCCACCCGACCTGTCTTGAAACACGGACCAAGGAGTCTAGCACATGCGCGAGTCAGGGGCCGTTGTCAAAAGTCCGCGGAGCAATGAAGGTGAGGGCCAGCGCGCGCCGGCTGAAATGGGATCCCGGGGCGTGTCATGCCTGGCAGCCTGGGGCGCACCACCGGCCCGTCTCGCCCGCCGCCCCCTCGCGGGGCCGGGGAGGTGGAGCATGAGCGTCTGTGCTAGGACCCGAAAGATGGTGAACTATGCCTGGGCAGGCCGAAGCCAGAGGAAACTCTGGTGGAGGTCCGAAGCGGTCCTGATGTGCAAATCGGTCGTCCGACCCGGGTCTAGGAGCAAAAGACTAATCGAACCATCTAGTAGCTGGATCCCTCCGAAGTTTCCCTCAGGATAGCTGGCACTTGGCAATGAGCAGTTTTACCCGGTAAAGTGAATGATTAGAGGTCTTGGGGCTGAAACACTCTCAGCCTATTCTCAAACTTTCAATGGGTAAGGGGGCTGGCTCGCTGGCATGGAGGCACGCCGTGGAATGCGAGTGCTCAGTGGGCCACTTTTGGTAAGCAGAACTGGCGCTGTGGGATGAACCGAACGCTGGGTTAAGGCGCCCGATGCTGACGCTTAACCCAGAGCCCAGAAAAGGTGTTGGTTGATCTAGACAGCAGGACAGTGGCCATGGAAGTCGGAATCTGCTAAGGAGTGTGTAACAACTCACCTGCCGAATCCACTAGCCCTGAAAATGGATGTTGCTGGAGCGTCGGGCCCATACCCGGCCGTCACCGGCAGTGTGATGCCCGCGGGGGCTAGGCCGCGACGAGTAGGAGGGCCGCTGCGGTGCGCCTCGAAGCCTGGGGCGTGAGCCCGGGTGGAGCCGCCGCAGGTGCAGATCTTGGTGGTAGTAGCAAATATTCAAACGAGAGCTTTGAAGGCCAAAGTGGAGCAGGGTTCCATGTGAACAGCAGTTGAACATGGGTCAGTCGGTCCTAAGTGATAGGCGAGTGCCGTTCCAAAAGGGCGGGCGATGGCCTCTGTTGCCCTCAGCCGATTGAAAGGGAGTTGGGTTCAGATCCCCGAATCCGGAGTGGCGGAGACGGGCGCCGTGAGGCGCCCAGTGCAGTGACACAACCGATCCCGGAGAAGCCGGCAGGAGCCCTGGGGAGAGTTCTCTTTTCTTTGTGAAGGGCTGGGTGCCCTGGAATGAGTTCGCCCCGAGAGAGGGGTCAGCGCCTTGGAAAGCGTCGCGGTTCCGGCGGCGTCCAGTGAGCTCTCGCTGTCCCGTGAAAATCCAGGGGAGAGGGTGTAAGTCTCACACCAGACCGTACCCATATCCGCAGCAGGTCTCCAAGGTGAACAGCCTCTGGCATGTTGGAACAACGTAGGTAAGGGAAGTCGGCAAGCCGGATCCGTAACTTTGGGATAAGGATTGGCTCTAAGGGCTGGGTCGGTCGGGCTAGGGCACAAAGCGGGGCTGGGCGCATGCCGCAGCTGGACAAAGCACCGCGTGTGGGTGAGTGCGTGCCGCGTGGCCCGCCCGGGCACCGGGGTGCGCATGCACGCAGCGTTGACTCTGGACGTGCTGGGCCCTTCCCGTGGATCGCGCTGCCTGCGGCGGGCACCACCTGCCCCCCCCTCCGCCCGGCCTCCGCCTTGCCGCAGCCGGCGCCCCAGCGGCGGCCGCCGCCATCATCGTTGCACGCCGCCGCCCCGTTGGTTCCCGCCAGCGGGGTCCCCGCAGCGTGCAGCCGGCACGCGTGTGGCCGCGACCGGCGTCAGCCGAGCGGTTCGCGCGGGGGAGGGTCCCCGGGCAGAGTCCCCGGGCCGGCGCCCTGCCTTGGTCGGCGCCTAGCAGCCGGCTTAGAACTGGTGCAGACCTGGGGAATCCGACTGTTTAATTAAAACAAAGCATCGCGATTTTCCCCATTTTTCCTACTTAAAAACTCTTTTTTTTCCAGTTCCTTTGTGCTTGTTTCCACCGAGTTCTCCTCATTTCCAGTGCTATATGGGATTTTCCAGATCTGGATTGTGTCCTGCTCTCTCCTTGGATCCCAGCAAATCCCCAAAAAATATCCCAAAAAACCTGAGAAGACTGAATCACCACATCACCACTGTCATTAGAGTGTTCCTAGAGAAGTGGGCAGAAAATTTGGGATGAAATTCCCTATCCAGTAGACCCATGAATTCCTGAAACGTGGAGGTGGGAAAAGCTGCTAAAATCGGGATCTTGCCTTTCCAGGAGCGTTTTTGAACCTGGCTTTATTCATTATCTCGTTGATGGGCACAACAGGGGACCAAATAAGACAGGGCCTTAGACACAACTTTGGTCCCTGACACAGACAGGCTCCTTGTCCCACTGCTGGCCTTCAGTGTGCTCAGCGAGATGTGGAACTGCACAGTGCTGTGGAACTGCACCTTCAGCACAGGGACCTTTCCAGCCTGACCTGCCCCAGTTCCTCTGGGTCCGTGCACAAAACACGGCGTGGCAGAGAATGGCAGCAGGGGCCTGTGTGTCCCAGGGCCCCGGATTTGCTTCAGCTCCACAGAGATGCAGGCAAAGTGAAGAAGCCAAACTGTTTATTAATGAAAAGCGAAGCAAAGGGATGAGCTGGGAGGTAAGAAAAGGGAATGGGCAGGGTCTGAGGGCTGGAGGGAGGGAGCTGTCAACAGGCAGGGTGACGGCAGGAGCTACGGGAGCTTCTCACAGGCTCAGCTGTGCCAGTCATCAGCTGTGCCTGGAGCTCCAGTGGCAGTGGGAGATGGTTTGCTCTTCAGTGTCTCCTGGTGCTGTTCTTGGGAAACTGGTTCACCGGATCCTGAAGAGGCACCTAATTCTTCAGCTCTTCTGGCAAATTGGCTGTGAATATCCAGGTTACAGGGGGATGGACTAGTGTCTTTCCTTGGGACTTAAATGGCTGGAACAGAGAGGAAGAGAGCCACAGTCAGCACCCACAACTGCAGGAATCCTAGGAGACGCTCCTGCCACTGTGTGCTGCTTTGTGCATCATGGACATGATGTTTTGGGAGAGGCTGCTGGCAGGTTCCTCCGTGTCCGATAGGAAACAAATCAAGGGTTGGTTTTGGGAACTGATAATCAGGAAAGCTGTACATGAAAGCCTCTGTGAAAAACACATGTTACAAACAAAATAAACTTGGGAACTTTCTCTTTTCCCTTCTGGCCGACAAAGAGGTAACACAGCTGACCCAGCCTAGGCCTGGCTGAGGTCAGTGAAGAAGTCCCAGATGGGAGGGATGAGGAGATGCCTTTAGTTTTAGGCTGAAATCCTCTTGTAAATATAGGGAGAAGGACACTTTTTTCCCTATAAGACATGAAGGTATGATTCTAGGACAAGTTTGAACAGAGATGGAGAGAAGAGTGATGAAGATCCTGTGCCCCCAGGAACAGAAGAAGATCTCTCTTGCTAGAGATGGAAGATGATTTTAGAGATAGATAAAGAGAACCTTTGCCTTTGAACAGCTCATCTTTAGAACAGTACCCCATAAGTTGACACGGCACAGAAACACAGCTGTGGGAAAAGCTTGTGGAAAATGGGAGCGATTTCAGAATTGCAGATTTCCCTGCAGTGTGGCTGCTGTTGATGGAAATTGAGAGCCACGAGAGAACTGCTTTCTTGTGGAAAATCTCCATAACATTAACAAGAGGGACTTTTCTCCTTAAGTGAGCAGAAGAGAGACTCTTCTAGAGGTAGTAAAGTGACTCAAAATTTTGGTTTTGTCCCTTTACATTGTCAGTGGGGAAGAATAAGTTGTAGGGGGAGGAGAAATGTTCTGAAGGTTTTGTTCTGATTCTTATTACTCCTTCTTTTAGTTCCTGTTAATAAATTTTTCTTCATACCCTTTTAAAGTTTGGAGCCTGCTTTGCCTTTCTCCTAATCCTATCTCACACAGAAAATTATGAACTACATTCTACTGGATGAACTGGTGATTAACCAGCACGGAACTTAACCACACTAATTGGAACATTGGCCAGGAAATCATCAATTAGTGAACCAAAACCACTACACAGGGGTGTCCCACTCAGCTCTTGCATCGGCCAGAAGAGGGGGGGGGCAAACGGGATCAGCCGCAAGACGCTGGCCACGAATCCCCCGCACCAGTGTCCCTGAAATCGCTCGCTGTGCTCTGCCCAGGCCACCCCTCATGCACCCAGGGAGCGAAGGCAATGCAGCTCTCCCGGGCAGGCCCCGCTGTCAGCCCGGTGTCCGCAATCACCCTGACTGTGGGCCCGGAGCTCTTCCCTCTTCCCCCTGTGGCACCGCCCGGCGCTGCCTGTGAACACAGAGCCTGTCACGGCCCCAGCGGCACAGCTCCCTGCCAGCGGCGCTGCCGGGGCAGCAGGCGGGGCTGGGGCCGAGCTGCGGCGGGATGGGCCGGGGAGGGAGCCCGGGCCCGGGGCTCACCGATGATCCTGACGGCCGCCTCCCGTACGGACTCCTGTGGGCTATCCAGGAACCGCAGGGCCCACTGCATGTGCTGGGCCGCTTGGCTCCTGTCGTCTGCCAGCTGCAGAGAGCGGCAGGAGGGAAGGGTTGGCGCGGGCTCAGCCCCTGGGCCGGGCGCTGCCTGCGCCCAGCCCCGGCCTCCCCTGGCCGCACAGGCCTGAGGCGCGGCCAGCAGCCGCTGGCCAAGGGCTCCCGAGGGCAGGGGGCAGAGGGCCGGCTGCAGCCCGGGGAGCCGCGGTGCCGGCCCGCAGCCCCGCCGGGCCGGGGCTCCATGGGCACCTGGCTCGAGCCCACGGGAGCCTGGAGAAGAGCCCGCGCGGCCTCTGGCTGCAGCAGCGGGCAGGGGCACAGCTGCCCGGCCCCGCGCACTGAGCACCGCCCTCAGGGGCCTTCTCCAGGCTGAGGCTGGGGCTTGCAGGCCCTCCTTACCAGGCACTCATCAATTTTCAACGGCTGCTCCGTCTTCAGCACCTTCTGGAGATCCGTCTTCTCCAAGAACCCGGCCGCACAATGCAGCGTTTCCCGGGAGGCCTGGAGAGCAGCAGAGACCCAGAGATGGCCCCACAGCCCAGGGCACTGGAATCACATCCCTCTGCCAGGGCCTGGAGGAGGCTGCAGTCCATGAGTTGCCAGGGCAGGAGGCAGCCAAGCCCCCTGCCAGGGATCCAGCAGCATCCCAGAAAACCTCACCTCTGCCATGTGTTGGCTCTCCTCATGGCAGTGCAAGAAGAGGGGGAGCAGGCTCTGGTTCACAATTGTCTTCAAGGGCTTTTTTCCCTCATCCACTACCAACTCCATCATCTTGCGGAAGAGGTAAATGGAGAGCACCTGCACTTGGCTGTTGTCCTGGAGGAAAGGAGGAGGAAAATACTTAAGCATCAAATATCCTGTACTCCTGGGCAAACAGCTGAGAATCCAGAGAGCACAAAATTTCTGGTCAGCAGCAAGTGCCTATGGCTGGGGACACAGAGCCTTACATTGTCAAAGAGTGGCAGGAGTGCCTCAGCCAGCTTTGGGGCAGAAGTGCTAGATATCAGGAGATGTTTTTTCTGGAGCATCTTCTTGAACAGAGAGAGGGACATGCTGACCACCCCTCCATCTGCATCACCCAGAAGCTTCAGAAGGCTTCGAGACACGCTGCGTAGAGGTTTGGCCTGTGTGGGACATAAGGCAGTGCTGGGAAGCCATGGACGGCTGCACTGCCACCACCGCCCTGGCACTGCAAGGCCACCGTGCTGCTGCAGGGCCCACAGGCCAAAGGCCTGACCCAAAGCCCTGGCCCAAAGCCCTGGGGCAGGTGAGGCAGGAGAGCTGGGAGCAGCTGCCTCAGCTCCTGAAGCCCTGCCAGCCCAAGGGGCAGCTTTCCACAGCGCAGCTTCAGCCGCTGCCCCCTTCTCACCATCGAGGGATCCTTGCTGAGCACCACGAGGCCTCTGAGTGCCAGGCGACGCCTCTCCCTGCACTTGCTCTGCAGGCAACTTGACATGATCTTCACGACAGTGAGAGCACATTTCCTCAAGTCCAGGCACTCGAGGACCTGAAAGGCACAGGGCAGTGACAGGGGAGCCGGCCAGCAGGAGCTCAGAAGCGCACAGGGCTGGGCCCAGGCAGCAGCAGCAGCAGCACAGGGCACGGGCACCGTCCCAGGCAGCTGTGGCTGTGAGAGGGCAGAGAGCTGGGAGGCAGCTCAGCCAGGCAGCGCTGGCCTTGAGGCTCACCTCCACAAGGAATGCCAGAAAGGGCAGATCCCATCTTGGCTTTTCACTGCTGAGCAGCAGGAGAAGGCGATATGCAACATGGGAACACAGGGGGGTCAAGGCATAACGCATCTCCCTGGCAGGGGGAAAAAAGGCACCAAGACTCTGAGGTGGGGGGGCAAACCTCTCCCAGGACTGACTCACAGAGGTCTGGTCTTTCTCCAGCATCCCTGGAGGGCATGTGGGTGCTCTGGGAGGTGGCCCCTTCTGGGCACCCTCCTCTCCCAGCCTTTTCCAGCCTCCTTGGCCGTCCCTCAGTGACGAGGCTCTGTGGCCCATGACCACAGGGACTGAGTGGGGCACAGGGCACAAATGCCGGGGGCAATGGGGAGCAGGGGGTCTCACCTGGCCAGCAGACCCATGGCATAGTGCTGGGTGTGAGCACACAGCAGCGTGTCCCAGCCACACTTGCGCTCCACAGACATCACCTCATCGTCACAGCGCAGTAGGTAGAGCAGAGCCTTCATGGCCTGCACTGCAAACCTGTGTGCAGAGCAAAGCCCAGGTCACACTGGGAGCACTGGCACTGGCCACAAGTGCATGGGAAGGCCAGGAGGACTGGGACCTGTTAAGCTTGCTGGGAAGGCGGTGTTCCTCCTGGCATGCTCTCCAGAAGGTATCGACTTCCTCTGGTGGCATCTGCTGTGTGGTGATGGCAACATGGAAGAGCAGAGCCACAAACAGAGGGTAGAAAGAATGAATCGTTGCCTCATGGTACTGAGGCACCTGGACAATCACCCAGATCACCAGAGTTGCCTGCAAAAGAAGCAGCCCAAGACAGCGCTCAGTGCTGAGGTGTCCATGGGGCAGGGCCCAAGGGCAGATGCAGGAGGAGCAGCGGGCCTGGTGCCCCCTGAGCCTGCCCCTAGGCCAGAGTTCAGCCCAGCGGCTGAGGCATGGAGAGGATGGAGAGCTGCTGGGGAGGTGACCGAGGGGCAAGCAGAGGCCAGTTCCAGAAACTCACAGCCAGGGCAGAAACATTTGTGTCATCCCCATCAGAGGTGCATGCGCTGTGCAGTGGCCAATCCTCCATTACCCGGACCAGTGTTGGCAGCACTTTCTCCATTGTTACTCGTGACGAGCCAATGGTTCTCCATATCATTGTAGCAGCTCTGTGGGATCAGAGCTCTGTGTCAGGGGCATCTCAGTCCCAGTACCATGCCCTGTGCAGCTGTGGGGGCCCAGGTGACAGAGCCCCGGTGCCCTGAGGGGCAGGGAGGGAGCATTGGCAGCAGGCTCGGGAAACAGAGGGGCCCCAGGGTCCTGGGCCTCTCTGCCTGTCTGGCAGAGCCCATAGCACAGGCTGTGCAGGGCCGTGGGCCCCAAAGGCTGGTGAGCCCTGAGCTGTGCAGGCACGTGGGCCCCGTACCTGTCACACGTTGGGGCACAGCGCAGGAGGGTCAGCACCACGTCAGCAGGGTGTTCTTCAGCCAGCCTCACAATGTCAATTTGCAGCCTGGCATCCACAGTGCCATGGGACACCAGCCTCTGGTGGATGCTCCTTACAATCGCTGGCACCTGGAGGAGGCATGGGGGAGATTTTGAGTGCTGTCCAAGGCAGCAACTTGCCCAGCTTCCCCCAAGAAGTGTTTCCCTTCCTGCCACACTGTGCTGGACTCAAAGGCTGAGGGGCCTCAGTGACCATGGCTTGAGGGGACACACGGTCCTGGCAGGCCTCCAGGCCTGGCCTTGGGCTGCTTACCTGCTGCTGAGAAGGAACAGCAGTGTCCTCAAAGAAATCCATAGTGGGAGCATGAATCACAATGGGAGTGGGCATGGTGCCAGTATTTGAGATGTCCTCAGTGTCTTCAATGTCACTGTTTGTGATGGCCACATCCTCCGTCATTGCTGTGAGAAGAGCCTTTGCCCAGCTTTCAGTCACTGAGGTGTCAAAGTCTTGTGAGCGCTGAGCCGAATCTGGGCTGATATCAGGCTCTGCCTGGAGCTCGGTCAGCCCTGAGTCAGGCTGGGCTCTGCCCTCAGCTGCTGTGGTGCCGGTCTTCCTACGCCGAATGTGCAGGAACTTCTGTAACCTCTGCAGCAGAACAAAGGACAGGGAAGGCAGGGACGTTGCATGGCATGCTCCAAGCATGGTGCTCGGCTGAGAAGGGACAGCAGGCCCAGCCCAGGTGGGGGTGGCTGCAGGTACCTTCAGGGTTTGGCGGAAGCGGCCAGGGCCGGGTTCCTGCTCTCGTGTCTTGTCCAGGGCTGCACCTGGCAAAGAGCGAGCGCAGCCAGAGCTGAGGGGCTGCGGGAGAGGCCGGAGAACACAGCCCAGCCCTGCGCTCCCCAGGCAGGGAGAGCTCTGGGATGGCCCAGGGGATGGAGCATGGCCACTGCGGGGTGTCTGCCCAGCCCCTGTTCCATCCTGTCCGTGGGCATGTCCCCAGGGATGGGATGCGATGGGATGGGATGGGGCCAAGCTGGCTGTAGCCATCAGCCCTGTGGCACAGCTCTGCTACTCACCATCCTGCAGTGTCTGGATCTGCTCCAGATCTTCAGGCTGTTGTGCTGGAGCAGCTCCAGGGTCATTCTTTTTTTTCCCCCTGAACACTTTGAACAAGCTGCGGAATCTGCCTGCCATGCTAGAGCCTGGCCTCGAGGGCACCTTAAAGAGAGATGGCTCAGGATATCGCCAAGGCAACAACTGTGGTTGTGCCTTGAAGGCACCTGCGTCAGGGAAGCTTCAAAAAGGCTGCAGGACAGCAAATCCTGCACTCTGGTCTTGAGGACTCCTGCCAAAATCACAGGAGACTCCTCGTTAATGATTCAGGTGACCAAATCCCACGGTCTGGACTTGATGGCACTGGCCGCAGGAATGGGAGATGCCTCGGAAAAGCTCCGAGTCACCAAGTCCCACAGTCTGGCCACAAGGTCACCTGTCGGAACAAGGCTGCGGAAAAGCTCCGGGTGGGACAGGAACGAGCGTGCTGTGCGGGGGCTCCTCACGGCACCGCTCTGTCCCGTTGTGCCCCGTTGCGTGCTCCCAGCTCCCGGGCAAGCTTCTATTTCCCACGTGTCACAAAGGGCCCTTGGACACCGGGTTCCGTTCCATGGCACATGGTGACCGTGCTGCAGCATGCCACCCAGGGCCCTTGCACACACTGCCGCCTGCCCTGGGGCCACCCCCAGCCCAGCCAAAGTGGCCCAGGCTGGAAGGAATGCCTGGCCCCAGGTGTCTAAGGCAGCCCCACAGGATCTTTAGGAAGGGCTCGAAACATCAGCAAATACTGCCCTGCTCTGCGGGCTCAGGGCATTTAAGTATCCTCACTTCAGGAAAGCTTTAATTCCCATTGCTCAGCTCAAGTAGTTCCAAAATTTGCAAACTTTTCAAATTAACAGCAATGCCCGGAGAATGGCATTGGTTTTGAAGGTTGTTCCCATCTCAAAGCAGCAACACATATGCCTTAACATCATCCACTGGAAGTCACTTTACAAAACATAACACTACAGAGAGGCCAAAAGGAAGGCCATTCTTTGGTTTGCAAATGGTTTTCCATGAAGGGATTATAATCTCCTAATTCTCTTAAGGAATAAAAGCTCTCAAGGAATGAAGACCCCTCAGTGTTACAACAGTAACCCAACTAAATGAGGAGATGGCAAAAGGGCTGATCCTCCCCCAGTACAGATCTCTAAGAGGCCAATAAAGTACAGCTCTCCCCTCTTGTTCCCTGCAGGAGAAACAGGACCAGTAAAAGAAATAGTCACAGATATTCTTTCTGCCGTCCAACACCAAAGCTGTGCCAAAGCACAGATGCTGCCTTCAAACTGACTCAAATTCCAGCCCAGACCTCTCACCTTCCAGACAACTCCATCCCCAACGCGCCCCCCAACATCCACCCCCCCAAACACCCCCACAGAAGCCTGCAACAGCCCGCCAGGACCCCCCAGCTGTGCCCGTCCCTCCGCAGAGCTTTCCCAGCCTCCAGCAGAGCCCCTGGTTCCCTGCACCTGCCGTGGGATGGCACTCAGGAGGATCTGCTCCAAGGCCTTCCCTGGCAGCAAAGCCAGGCTGCCAGGCCTGTGGTTCTTGGATCATCCTTCCCAGCCAGCCTTCCTGGGCACGGCTGCTCCATTGGCACATCTGTGCTCAGCTCGCACTTCTCCACTCAGCCAGGGCTGCTGGGAAAGGATCCAGAGCAGCCTGGCAAGCTCTTTCCCCAGCTCCCTCTTCACTCCTGGGGGAGGTAGAACATCCCACAGGAAAGCAATTGGTGCCACAAGGAGTGGGCGGCATCAGGCAGCCCTGGGGAGGCCCCTCAGGACTGCTGTATCCTGAGGGAAGGCTGCTGGCCATCCCCTGTGTGGATCTGCAAAAGCTTCAAATCAGCTGCCTCAGCTTCCAGGGCCTCTCTTGGCCAGCATCCTGACGTGGGTGCAGGGCTGCTGCCAGGCACTGCTGGGACCCAGCGGGACAGGACCGGCTGTCTCGTGTCCATGGAGCAGCCCTGACACAGCCAGGGCCATCCCGAAAGCAGACAAACGCTCCCGGCTCAGCAGAGAGGAGCAAGGAGCACTGGGCTGCGCTCAGCGTATCTCAGCTGGGCTCACTCCACCACACGCCCCCATTTTAAGGCTGGCTGATGCCCAGCTGCCAGAAATGCCTGCCTTGCTCTCTCCAAGATGCACAGGGAGAGCCAATGAGCAGGACACCTTGGGAGGCCTTTGCTGAGGCCAGGGACGCACCAAGATCAGCCAAGGCTCTCCACACTGCCTGGCCCACACAGCCCAGCTCTGTGCTGGCCCTGGGCCACAGCAGCTGCCACCAAGCAGCAGGCAAATGCATATTGCCAAGAGTTGAAACACAGCAGACAGGAAAGATGTGAAAAGTGTGTGTGCAAAGGCCTTTTAATTCACAGCTCTCACAGAGAGCTTTGGGGCTCATGGCTGGACACAGATGCTCCTGCCCACCCTCTCTCCAAAGGGGGTAACACATCCTGCTGCAGGTGCTTGGGTTGGTTTCCACAGGTCCAGGCAGATGCCAAACCTGCTCTTCCCTGCCTTCTCCCTGCCCCACTGCCATGTGCAACAGGCCTCAAGGACTGAAAGGAGCACAGAGACCCAAAGGGGGACACTCGCACCTGCCTCACTGGGAGCTCCCTGGGAAGCACTTTCCTTGAGAAGCAAGCCCCTTTCCTCCAAAGGTGCTTCCCCAAATGTGCAGCTTTCCTGGGGAGCACCAACACACCCTTAAGAAACGCTGGCAAGGCTGAATGACTTCAGGTCCTTTCAGGACAGCCACTCCAGCTCTAATTCCTATTGTCCCAAGTGAGTTTCCAGGTGCAGGTTCAGAGGTGCAGCCCCAGGCCCTCCAGAAACACAAGCTGCCCATGGCCTCTTCACCTGCCTCAACTCCTGCCTGCGCTCACGGCACCAAAACCAGGCTGTTCCTGGCCAGGGACCAGCGCCCTGTTCCTGCAGGATGCTCTTGCCAGCACCTTCCAGGACTCTCTGCTGTGCACAAAGAGCTTTTCATGCCTGCTCCCAACAGGCTTTGGAACACAGAGCCCAACCTGGCTGGTTCTGCCACCAGCACAGCCCAAACGCAGGTGGAGGAAGAAGCAGCGGGCGCTGTTTTGCGGCCATGCCCAAGAGAGACTGGAAGGGTGCCCTCCCTCTGCTCTCCCTTGGTTGGCTTTCTGGCTGGCTCTGAGCCTGGGGCTGCCGTTCCTCACTTGTGGGGAGCAGAAGCACAGGCGGGATCCCGGCACTGCCTGGCAGCGCTGCGGGCACCGGCACGGCCGTGTGTCCGAGTCTCGGGCACCGTGCTGCTGCTTCATTTGCCCTCAGGCACACCCAGAGCTCCCTGCTAAGCCCAGATGCTCTCTGCTGCTGCCCTCTTCCTCATCCTGTGCAGGGATGGAGCGCTGCTGTGCTTTCAGGAAGCTATTCTTGAAAGCTTCCAGCATTCCAAGCTCCTTTGCCCTCCGTGGATGCTTGCCATGGAAGCCCTCTCAGCTGGCTTCAGAGCATACTCAGGTTGGCTCTTCCAAAATTCAGGGGCTCCAAGGTGCTCAGCAAGATGTGGAACTGCACGGTGGTGTGGAACTGCACCTTCAGCACAGGGACCTTTCCAGCCTGACCTGCCCCAGTTCCTCTGGGTCCGTGCACAAAACACAGCATGGCAGAGAACGGCAGCAGGGGCCTGTGTGTCCCAGGGCCTCGGATTTGCTTCAGCTCCACAGGGATGCAGGCAAAGTGAAGAAGCCAAACTGTTTATTAATGGAAGGCAAAGCAAAGGGATGAGCTGGGAGGGAAAAAGGGGATGGGCAGGGTCTGAGGGCTGGAGGGAGGGAGCTGTCAACAGGGAGGGAGAGCGGAGGGAGAAAATGGTGATGGACAGGCTGAGGGCACAGCTATCAAAAGGGAGGAATAGTGGAGAGAATAAAAGGTGATGGGCAGTGTATGAGGGCTAGAGGGAGGGAGTGTCTACAGGACAGGCAGGGAGAGGGCTGAAGCCACAAGAACTGTGCCCACCATCAGCTGTGCCAGGACTTCCAGCAGCGCTGAGCGGTGATGTCGTCTTTAGTGTCTCCTGGTGCTATTCTTGGGATACTGGTTCACTGGATCCAGAAGATGTCCCTAATTCTTGAGCTCTTTGGGGAAACTGGGCTTGATTTTCCAGGTCAGAGCATGATGGGCTGGCACGTTGCCTCCAGGCTTGAAAGACTGAAAGAGAGAAGACCAGAGCCATGGCAAAAGCCCAGATCTGTGGGAATCCTACAAGACCTTCTGAACAGGGCCATCCAAGCCAGAAGGGAGTAGGAGACATTGGAATCAGCTGGGAGGTCTTGCTGGAATAAATGAAAAGGGCAGGAGATTTTTTCTCCTTTTTAGTGCCTTTATTAAGGTCAGCTTGGGTGGGGGCTCGATGGGTCGTGCGCACGCCGCCGCCACTGCTCCCAGGAGTGGCAGGGAGGAGGAGGATGCAGCTCTGTCCCCTGGTGTGCAGGCAGAGCCGGGGCTTCCGCCCTCACCAGAGCACCAGGAGATTCCCATTTTCGATTTAACATTTGAGGTCTTCTTTCTAGCTGACATCTCTGGGTTAGGGTGAGAGGTTCAAAGGTCTTAGCACACCCTGGATTCAGTTGCTTATTCTTAGACATCACTTAGATTGTTTCAGTGCTGGCTTGTTGTTTGAGGGGTGTTTCTTTGCTGGACTTGGCCAAGTGTTTCTACATTTGCATCCAAGCTCTGATGTCACTCCCTCCTCACAGTCCCGGGTGCCATTTTCCAGGAAGCAGCAGGGGTGATACCCGACGAAGGGGGATTTCTAACAATTAAACTATTAACAACAGGTAATTAAAGAATAACACTCTTAACAAGAGGTAATTGCAAAATGAAACTATTAACAATAAGTAATTAAAGCTCTAACTTAGTAGCAATTGGTTCAACTTGTTGACTCTAAACCTTTTAAAAATGGACAACTTTTTACTCCTTACACTCAGGACAAAGAAATGGCTGGGGTGGGCAGAAACCTATCCCTAAACTCTGGACCACTCAATGTGCCTATTGTAAGAAAGAAAGGCATTGGAAGAGAGACTGCCTGCAACTCAAAGCCAAGGTGGTTGAAGAACTGAATCAATGCAAGGGTTGGCTGGAGGGCGTCCCCCCAGAAAACCCTCTGGTCAAAAGAGAACTGGGAGAAAAGATGAGGTAAATGAAATGTCTGGTGAATGCGGCTGCCACACATTCTGTATTAAAGTTGGAAGAAATTGATCCTGGTAAAGTTGTGAATGTTATTGGAGCCACAAGTCAACAGCAGAAGGTATCCTTTCTAAAACCACGATCTTATGAACTGGGAAACACAGTAGGAATACATCAGTTCCTATATATGCCTACGCCCCCAAAACACCTAATTGGAAGGATTTGTTGGAGACATGAGAATGTTGTAACAGGTTCCAACAGGCTGAAATGTAGTTTAGCCCTGGAGGAGTTCAGATCAAAGTCAATGACCAACAAATAATCGTGTTCTAAGTCTAGCTCTCATTACAGCCTTGTCCAAATCAGAAGAGACACAGAAGAAGTTCTTAGTCAGCTTTGTCTTAAAGTCTGGGTGGATGGGACCCCTGGTAAGGCCAAAGCAGCACAAGCTGTAATCATTAGACTTAAACCTGGAACATGACCAATAAGAATTAAACAATATCCACTTAAGGTGGAAAACATAAAAATTGCTAAGCCTATCATAGACAATTGTCTAAAATTTGGGTTGTTACTGGAATGTGAATCTGAATAGAATACACCCATTTTACCCATACAAAAGCCTGATGGTTTGAACTACAGTCTGGTTCAATACCTACAGGCTATTAACAAAATAGCTGGAGATCTCCACCCAGTGGTTGCAAATCCATATGCTTTGCTAAGCAAAGTAAAAGATGAATATGGATGGTTTACCATTTCAGATCTCAAGGATGCTTTCTTCTGTATACCCTTGGACCCTGGCAGCCAAAACCGGTTTGCCTTTGAATGGGGAAACCCAGAGACTGGAAGGACAAGTCAATTTGCCTGGACTGTAGGGCCACAGGGATTCAACAATAGTCCAACCACATTTGGAAAACAGTTTGCTGAGGACCTTGAAAGTTGGGTAAGCCCGTCCACAAATGGAATTGTGTTACAATAGGTAGATGATCTACTTTTAGCCACTGAAACTTAAAAAGACTGGAATGGACAGTAAGCCTATGAAATGACCTGGGACTAAGTGGATACAAGGCATCCAGAAATCAAGCTCAAATAATCAAACAGGAAGTCATTTACCGAGGATACAAAATATCCCAAGCGCAGCAGGGACTAAGACAGGACGGCAAAGGGACCACCCACGGAACCCCACTCCCTACTAATGCCAAAGAACTGAGAACCTTTCTAGGAGTGACTGGATGCTGTATTAACTGTGGTAGTGGCTGTGGACTGCTGGTTAAGCCACTGTAGCAGCTCTTAGAAGACAATCCCAGAGACCTGAAATGGAAACCCAAAAGTAAGAAAGCCTTTCAAAAGATGAAGGAGGACTTGAAAAGAGCACCTGCTCTGGGCTGGACAGATGTCTGGGAAGCCTTCCAGCTTTTCTCTTAGGAGAGGCAAGGGATGGCATTAGGTGCACTAGCTCAAACAGTTGGCCCATAGAAGAGAGCATCATTTTCCAAACAACTGGATGCAGTCAGTAGGAGACAGCCTGACTGTAAGCAGTTGCTGCTCTTGTTTCAGACATCCAAGGAGCCAGGAAATTCACTCTAGGTCAACAAATAATTGTGTTTATCTCACATCCAGTAGCAGCAATTCTTGACCAAAAGGGTGGGCATTGGCTTTCACCCTCCAGATTCCTTAAATATCAGGCAATGTTGGTGGAACAACGCAGCATTACAAAACAAATCTCTTCTCCAGTTCATCCAGCAGCATTCCCAGCTACTCACTAGACAGACAAGGAGCCTTTGTAGCATGACTGGATCAAAACCATTCAGTCCACTTTATTCCAGCTGCCCAGATCTTAAAGAAACCCCAATTCCAAGAGCAGAATCTCAGTACACAGATGGGAGTGGCTTTGTAAGAGCAGATCAGTGAAAATCAGGATATACAATTAGCATGGAGCTATAGGAGATAGAAGCCCTGCACAAGTCAGCTCAGAAGACAGAGATAATCACTTTAACCCGTACCTTCTGACCAGCCTGAGGAAAACGGATCAATAGATGAACAGATTCCAAGAATGCCTTTAGAGTAATAGACACCCATGAAGCAGTTTAGAAAGATAAAGGACTATTGACAGCTCAAGGAAAGCAGTTGAAGCATTCAGAAGAAATCTTAAAATTGCTGCAGGCAGTACTACTGCCTCAAGAGGTTGCAATTCTGCACTGAAAAGGACATCAGAAAGGGGAAACCGACCCCAAAAGAGGTAACAGGTTGCAAAAAGAGCAGCAGAACAAAGCCATGCTGAGATTCAGGCACTAATGCCCAAAGGTAAGGAACAATATGACAGTGATGTATGTCGTATAATCAGAAAGATCTAGAATTAGCAAAGAATTTGAAAGCAGAATGAAAACATTATGTTTTTTCAACTCCTCAGGGATAGACAGTTATGCCAGAAAGAGCATCATGGAAATTAATTAAAGATGAACATAATTGTGTACACTGGGAAGGGGACGCCTCACATAATTATTTGATAAGGACAACAGTAAGATGGAACCTGTACTCTAGTGTAAAGCAGGTAACCCAAGGGTGTGAAATAACATCTTAGAGCCAATCCACAAACCAGGACTAGAGTTGAGCTTGGCACAGTAGACAAGGGACAATATCCTGGACAGCACTGGCAAGTTGACTTTTCTGAATTGCCAAGAAAAGGGGGGTAGAAATACCTTCTGCCTTTAACTGATACCTTCTCAGCATGACCTGAGGCATTCCCAACCCAAACAAATAAAGCCAAAGTTTTCAACATTTTGGTAAACAATATAATGCCCTGGTTCAGAGTGCCTTTAGACATCTCCTCTGACTGAGGACCACGTTTCCTAGCAAATATTGCACAGCAACTTTGCAATAATCTCCAAATCAACTGGCACCTACACACACTGGATTGGCCCCAGGCCAGTGGCCAGGTGGAAAAGATGAATTATCCGGTAAAACAACAGATAGTCAAAACTGTACCAGAGGCCAACATACCTTGGCCCCAGGCCCTACCTTTGGCTTTATAACGGATTTGATAAGACCAAGAACAAAAGAAAATCTGAATCCCTTTGAAATACTGTACAGAAGACCATATAAGCAAAACTAGCAAGGGGAAGATACTGTACAAGTTGGAGAGGGATATCTCCAGAACCATGTTGTCCAACTAACACAGCAGCTGCAGAAAATAAACCAACACATTTTGAGCACATGAGCAAGAGGATGCTCCTCTCCACAAATCCAGCCTGGGGACCAGGTAGACCAGGTAGAAAGCCTCCTATCCCAAAATTAAAAAGGAGTCTATTTAGTACTTTTAATCACTTACACAGCCTTTAAAGCTTAAAGCATTCATCTCTTGGATACATTATTCCAGAATTAAAATGCTTTGCAAAAGGCAAGTGGAGTCCAAAAGTGGACCTCAGAAAGAACAGGAGAAACCAAGATGCATTTCACACCATCATCGTCTTCCCGATACTTCTAATCAGAATCCAAGCCACAGCAGACAACTGTCACTACCATAATGATCTCCTTGGCCTGCAAGATCCTGGTAGATGGAACACTCAAAAATATTCAGGACCTAACTGGCTAAAAGAGATTAAAAGGTAAAAGCACTTTATGCCCTTTTAAGGACTAATGACCAAGAAGTTAAAGATTGAGGAAAACCTGACTCCATGCCTGCCTTTCTTGTCCCACCTGAAAGCAGGATGTCTGTGGCTTGTAAATTTGAAACTCACAAACCTCGTTCAGAGAAGATTGCTCGAGTGATCATGCGCATCTGCGACCTTTCTAACAAGCAGTGTGTGAATTCATTTTCATGTGAATCCTATCAGGATTTTTGCGCTATGCAAATTAAAATGGGAGACTGTAACCTAGCACAAGATAGTTGCCTTCTTCTGCGGCGCACAGGTGGGGTGGGAGGACCATCATCACACAGAGATCCAGGAATTGAGCCCGCCAGGAATCCGACCCAACAAATATTGTTTCCAACAGGCAGCTCTTGTGCGATTGGAGTTAGAAATTGTCCTGCTTGTACGCTCAGTACATGGAACAGGTCTCATACTGGATCTGTGTGGGATCTCAGCACATTGTTCCCGATGTCCAGAGATGCCAGGAGAACCCTTGGGGGTCTCGAAAATCCTGGAATGTTGCCAAGAGTGTTTGGTGGCTTGATTTTGATCCATCCACAGAAGTAACAAGAGTTTGAGGACAAGAGAATCACTTTAGAGTAAAAGGTGTAAAAGAGACACATTTAGAGGGTGAAATATAAACTTTAAGGTTTTTGGTACAGGGGGGTTATGGAGACAAGATGGAGGGATCAGGGCGTGTCTCCTCCTTCTTCTTTCTTCTCCTTGTCCTCCATCTCCTGTGATGATGTTGGCACTTGGGGATTGGTTTCTGGTGAAGGTGCACTTGCCAACATGGGTGAAAAGCATTGGGAAATAAAGGTAAATATTGTGTACGTAGATTTTAGTATAAAAAGACATGACCGCCCCGTGGGTGGTCAGAGAGTGCCTGTGACTGCTTGCAGATCAGACCTCTGTTGGGCAGACAGAAAATTTTGTAGATAAGAAATAATAAACAATCAGAAGACCGAAAAGCTGAAGAGTCCAGACTCGTCCTTTGAATCGCGTGCCACCCAAGAACCACTCTACCCGTGTCGGGGCAGAGAGAGACAGCCGAACCCGACATTTGGCGTCCCTGGGTGGGCCCTCGGTGGGCACCCAGCGGCGACCCAGGGAGCAGCTCAGCAGCGACCAGCGATCCAGCAGCATCCGGCAGCCTTCGCTGAGCCATGGTGAGCTCTTGCTGTGCACCTCTTGCACAGGGTCAGCCTTGAAGCACCGAGTGGGCAGCTCCCGAGTTGGACTCATTCCCAGGAGAGCCTGATAACTCCTTGGGAAAACAGCCAGAAAGCAGCCAGGAGACTCTGAAAACGCAGCAGCCACAGAAGACATCGCACTCCACCTCAGCCGAAGAAAGTTCGTAGCAGGACAGCCCGGATCGGAATCGGAAAGGCGCCTCTGGATCCATCTCCTGTGACCTGCAGGCCAGAGACCAGGAGCCTTCGGACTGCTCTGACGACAGGATTCGGTGAGAAGGTCAAGAATTAAGAACATGGGGGGTACACTTTCCCAGGAACAAATAGAGATTCTGTCCGACCTACAAGGCATGGCAGACACACACACTAAGGGGATCCCAAAGAAAAAGCTTAGAGAATTATTGCTGTGGGTGCGGTGTAATTACCCGTACTCAGAAACAAGGTTGTTATTTGAAGTAGGCTTTTGGCAAGAAGTTAACAGACATCTATATTTTCTAGCCATCAATGAGGATAAGACAGCCTTAAAATTGCTGTCCTCAGCAAGAATTATGTTAGAGGCGACCTCGACTCAATTTAGGGGGTCAGCCAGGCAACAAATTGTTGCGAGTCCCACAAGGGCAGAGGGAGCAGAGCAAGGTTCCAAGCAGAAATTGGCTCTGATCTCAATTGGCCCGGGGGAAAAGGTGCCCGAGAAAAGGGTACAAGGAGAAATGTCATTGCCTTCAATCCCACCATCCCGAAAACCCAAGGGAACCCTAAAGCACCCTGAGACCCCAGAGAGTGCAGGGGCTTCAGACTCCGACTCAGACACTGATGATACTATTCCACTCCCTGATGAAATGAGATTTTCTCCTAGCGACATCGAAGAGACAGGCCACTCTTCAGGAGTGTACCGTCCTGATTCGCAGGAATCAGGGCGGGAGGAGGTGGAAAACGTGGCGGAGTCGGGGAGGGGGGTTCAAAGGGAACAAACGGGGAGGGGGGATGCGCTCTCTCGCGGCAGGCGCAGCGGCGCGGAAGCGGAAGCGGCGGTGGCCAGCGGGGGGGGCATGGAGGCGATGGGAGACACGGGTTCTGGTGCGGCTTTTGCGAGCGCAACGCCGAGAGCGGCGGCAGCTTCCTCTAGAGCGGTGCCAAAAGCGCGCGGGTCAAGCAAAGCTCAGGGAACAGCCGGGGAGGGCTCTCAAACCGGCGCGGCAGCGTCAGACACGGGCGGCAAGGGCGGAGCAGCTGCAGAGCTCCGGCAAGCTGCCATGGGGGGACGCAGGAGACGCGCGGTGGTGACGTCAGACCCGGAAGTCTGGACCCGGAGATCGGCTCGAATCGCGGCACGGAAGGGGACACCCGCGGAGGGGGGGCTGCGCGCTTCGGCGGGGGGTATGGATACAGCGTCAGAGGAGGAGGAGAGAGGGGCGGGAACAGACAATAGGGAGGAGGCTTCGGAGGTGGAGCGGGACGGAGACAGTGACGTCAGTACAGGGGAGGCAGAGGGCGTCCCCGAAGGCATGCATGCGCGGGAAGTGCCGGCGGAGCGAGGTCGGGGGCAGGTCCGATCCTCTGTGACGTCTGGGGCGAAAAGGAGGAGCCACGCTTGGGGTTCGACATCCCGGGGCTCCACCCCCTCTCTGGGCCCGATGCCTTTAGCCTCAAACCCCATGGTTCAAACCCCTTCCACCCAAAAGAAACGCTCAAGTACTCAACCCTCAATGCCAGCTCAGTCAACAGCCATGCAAACTCGGTCTCAAACAAGGTTGCGGGCGTTGCAGTTTGCTGAGCAAGGACCGATGGAGTTCGTGTCATCATCAAGGTTGTCCAGGCAGGCGACAGCGCCACCTCGTGGAGGGATGACCACATTGCAGGACACGTCGGACCTGCTCGACAGCGCCACCACATCACCTACTGGCCAAATTGCAACAATGCAGCAATTTTTTCCAACAATTCATAAAAAGAAAGCCACATTAAAGAAGATAAAAACAACAACAACAACACAACAACAGGATAATATTCCATCAACTTCAGGATCATATGAAGTTGAAGACAGTTCAGATGAAGCACAGCCTCAAGAAGAAGAAATGATACACATTACAGCAAGAGAGGGAATTCCAGCATGGATGCTTTCAGCAGCGGAAGCAGCAAGGAATCTTCTGCAGTCTTTTGATGCAGCAAAAAGAACACGTTCAAGAGAGCCTCAAGTTTCTTTTCCAGATTTAGGAGCAAGACTGAGGACCTCAAGTCAAAGAACATGGAGCAAAGGATCACCAAGAGCCTCCACGATTCCATTGTGCAGGCAATGGCCAATGGAGTTTCCAGAAGAGGATGAAGAAGAACAACCAATAGAACCAATAGACTGGAAGGAAATTAGAAATGAATTATCAAAAGAAAAGGGTTTGATCAGAGGATCAGGAGACATAATAATGCCAGTGACATATGATGCACAAGGTCAAAATCCAAGGTGGGAAAGGCTGGGTCACGAGGTGATCAAGGACTTATCAAAGGCCATTCAGAACAATGGGCTGAATTCGCAGTACTTCAAACAGCTCCTGAAGGGGACATTCAATACGTATGATTTCACGCCATTCGACATTCGATGTCTTGTGTCGATGATTCTCACTGACACACAAAGTCTTATCTGGGACAGAAGATGGAGAAGATATCTCACAGAGTTGAGAGCCAGCTATCAAGGTGGGCCAAACGCAAACCTCACAGAAGCACAGTTGGCAGGAGATCCTCCAGATGACAATCCAGTGGAGCAAGCAGCACGGCTTCCACGACGGGTGCTGAATGACATCAAAGAAGCAGCACGCAAAGCGATCTTGCAGATTGCTCCGGCGGGAGTTCCGGACGTCCCATTCTCATGCATCAGGCAAGGTCCCACAGAACCATTCTCATCTTTCATAGATCAACTCTCGCAAGCTGTGGATCGACAGGTGACGATTGACGAGGCGAAGCGACCTCTCATGGAAAGTTTAGCTTTCGGCAATGCCAACCCGGATTGTCAACGGGTCATCAGCGCAATGCCAGGACGGCCATCCTTGGCAGAGATGGTGGAGGCATGCAGCAGAGTGGGAACACCTCAGCACGTTGCGTCAATCGTGAGGGATGAGCTGAGAGGAGAATGGGGAGGACAGATAAGAAGAAACCCGGAGAGGCAGTCAGAAGATCAGGACAAGGTTGAAAAGATGCTGGAAAAGGTACTCCAACAACAGAATGAAAACATCAATAAAGTTCTTGCAACCATCCAGAAGAAGAGCAATCCATCAGGAGGACAATGCTACAAATGTGGGGCGTTTGGACACTTGAAAAAGAATTGTCCACATGCACATGCGCAAGTGCAGACACAAAAGCCTGCAAAGCCACTTTGTGCACGGTGTGGAAGAGGAAGACACTCTGTGAAGGAATGTTTTTCCCAGACCGACGTGGAAGGGAATCCTCTACCACTTCCGGGAAACGGGAGAAGGAGCGCGCCCACAAACCGTCAGCGCGCGTCGACACAAGTGATGGCGGTGACTCAACAACCAACAGGACAATCATCGGGGATCGTCAAGCAGACGCCCTCAGCAAACTCCTCAGCCGATTCTCAAGCGATCCAGAACTCCTTCCACCAGGAGCACAGTGCACACTGGCAACTTCCAAATTAATTTGCTTTCTGGATGAAAGTCATGCGGAGGTTCCAACAGGAATCCGTGGAGACTCACACAAAAAACAAGATTTCTTAATAATAGGACAGGATAGGAGCAGAATCCTAGGACTTATTGTTTATCCATCAGTTGTTTCCGCAGACAAAAATACGGAACTGACAGTTCTGGCAAAAGCACTTCGTCCACCATTGACCGTGGCGGAAAACACTCAGATCGCGAGAGCTTTTGCTTTGCCACCACATGCCATTGAAGTCATGTCAATCTTCGATGAAGAAGGGCTTCCTTTGAGGGAACATGTCGAAATACATACCACATGGGTAAAGCACATAGGTCGAGATCGACCCACGCTCACATGCCAATTAACTTGTGGAGACAGAACAATAGAAGTCAGAGGCATGCTCGATACAGGGGCAGATGTCACGGTAATATCCTACATCTTTTGGCCTCGCAACTGGAGCTTGATTGCACCCTTGGGATCTCTCTCAGGCATAGGGGGAGTTTCTCTGTGTCTGCAGAGAGAGAATGCCATCGTTGTCATGGGACCAGGAAACAAGACGGCGATCATTCGTCCTTTTGTTGTGCAGAAGCCAATCACAGTTTGGGGACGAGATCTCTTGGCACAATGGGGTACGAAGATCGAGGTGGATTTTTAGTAGGGGTCACTGCGGCACTCTCCACATTGAAGTTGACTTGGAAAACAGATGATCCAGTCTGGGTGGATCAGTGGCCCCTGGAGCGAAAAAAGTTGAGTGCATTGAAAACCTTGGTCCAAGAACAGTTGCAGAAAGGACACATCAAGCCAACAAACAGCCCTTGGAATTCTCCAGTGTTTGTCATCAAGAAGAAGCTGTCAGGCAAATGGAGGTTGTTGCACGATCTCAGGAAGATCAATGAAGTCCTCGAAGACATGGGACCGCTTCAGCTGGGTCTTCCATCTGTTTCGATGATTCCCAGAGACTGGCCGCTTGTGGTCATTGACCTCAAGGATTGTTTCTTCAGCATTCCACTTCATCCGGATGATGCTCCGAGGCTTGCCTTTTCAGTTCCAAGTATCAACAAGGAAACGCCTCTGCAGCGGTACCATTGGGTCGTTCTTCCTCAGGGCCTGAAAAACTCGCCGACAATCTGCCAATGGTACGTGGCACGAGCTTTGTCACCAGCGCGGAAGAAATTCCCAAAGGTGAGAATCATTCATTATATGGATGATTTGCTCATTGCGGCTTCAACACAACAAGAGCTGCAAAAGGCTCGTGACTGCGTGATTGCAGAAGTGCAAAAGGCAGGTCTGGAAATCAGTGTTTCAAAGATTCAAGAGGTCGCGCCTTGGAAATATCTAGGGTGGAAAATCTTGGAGAGAACAATAAGGCCTTAAAAGATGGAAATCAGCACAAGAGTCAACAATCTACATGATTTACAACAACTTCTAGGGGAAATCAACTGGATGAGGTCGATTTTGGGAATCACAAACAGTGACATTCCAGCGTTGCTTGATCTCTTGAGAGGAGATGCAGACATTCAATCTCCCAGGACGCTCACAAAAGAAGCAAAGAAGGAGTTGGAAAAAGTTACAGATGCCATTCAGAAGAGACAGGCACATCGATTCGTTGAATCGTTGCCTTTCCAGTTAGCAGTATTGGGAAAGAAAGCACAATTCCATGGTTTAATCTTCCAATGGGACGCATCTCAGAGAAATCCTTTGATAATCATAGAGTGGATTTTCTTACCGTATAGGCCTTCAAAGACAATTCTGACAGATTTGGAGATGGCAGCACAGATCATCATAAAAGGGAGAACAAGATTGCTGACAATGGCGGGACGAGAATTTTCAAAGATATATCTGCCTTTGAAGAAAGATTATTTCGATTGGGCGATGCAGAAATCAAAAGATTTGTTAATTGCATTGTTAGCTTTTCCAGGAGCTTGCACAATCAACTTTCCACAACATAGAATGTTGCAATCACAAATATGCTACAGAGCAAAGCCAAAAATAAGTGAAGAACCTCTGGACGGGATCACAGTGTTCCCTGATGGATCAGGAAAGACACACAAGTCAGTGATCACGTGGATGAACTCAACGACAGGGGAATGGGAATCAAACGTGAAGACGGTTCAAGGTTCTCCACAAATTGTGGAGTTGGCAGCTGTTGTCCGAGCATTTCAGTTGTTCCAACAACCGCTCAATTTGGTCACGGACTCTGCATATGTTGCAGGTGTGGTCAAACGATTGGAAGGTTCGCTCTTGAAAGAAGTCAGCAATGAAGTTTTATATTCCTATCTAGTGAGCATGAAAGCAGTGCTAGAAAGCAGGGAAGAAGAATATTTCATCACTCACATCAGAGCGCACACAACACTTCCAGGATTTCTAGCGGAAGGGAATGCTCAGGCAGACAGGTTGACAATGCCCATTTCACAAACACTTCCGGACATTTTTGAGCAAGCACGACTGAGTCATGCATTTTTTCATCAGAATGCGCAGGCGCTGATGGAATCCTTTTGTCTCACAAAAACTCAGGCGAGGGAAATCATTAGTGCTTGTCCAGATTGTCAACTCGTGTTTCCACCTGCTTCGACAGGAGCAGTCAATCCACGAGGACTGCAAAGTCTTCAGCTGTGGCAAACAGATGTCACAAAATATCCATCATTTGGGAGACTCAAAAATGTTCATGTATCCGTAGATATATTTTCAGGGGCAGTCTTTGCTTCAGCACATGCAGGGGAAACAGCAGAACATGCTTGTCGACATTTTTTACAAGCGTTTGCATCATTAGGTGTGCCTCAAGAAATAAAAACAGATAATGGTCCAACATATACAGGCAGGGTGCTTGACAGATTCCTGAAAAGATGGGGTGTCAGAAACATTTGGCATTCCACATTCACCCACAGGTCAGGCAATCATTGAAAGAACACATCACACCCTGAAATCCCTTTTGGACAGGCAGAAAAGGGGGGAGCCAGAGGCGACACCACACATGAAGTTAAACAAAGCATTGTATGTGTTGAATTTTCTTAACAGTTCGTCTTCTGAACCCAATCCACCAATCGTGAGGCATTTTTTAAACAGCTCTCAGGCAAAACTAAGGGAGAATCCTTTGGTTTTGATCAGAAACCCAGAGACAGGACAAATAGAGGGTCCTTTCAAACTAATCACTTGGGGCAAGGGTTTCGCTTGTGTTTCCACAGGGCGAGGGCTGAAGTGGGTGTCAGCGCGGCACGTGAAGCCATTTCGAACAAGAGAGCAAGAGAGCACAGATCCCGGAAGCAGAGAAACGAGCACACAGATGGAGGAAGAAACTCAAGTTGTGAGCAACAACTCAGAAGGAGAACAAAAAGAATAAAAACTTTGGGGGGTTTTTTCCTTTGCGGCTTTGAGTGGGAGCATGAAAATGGTTTTTTATAAGGATGAAGTCGTGAGTTTTATGATGCTCATGCTTTCATCTGTTGCTTTAAGCAATGGAGCAAATCTACCTGTCAGTCAGCCAAAACAAAATGTTTGGGAAACGTTAGCCCAGGCAGCAAATTTAGAAAGTATCTGCCTGACACATTCGAAACCAGGGAAACCATTCACAGCATGCATAGTTGGGTTGCCAGTGGGCGAATGGCCAATTCCAGGGCATCCTCCAATAGAGATTTCGCAGGTCATCAAAGATCCTGTGAATGAATGGTGTGTGTGGACGCATCTTTTACCTGTGGTTTCTACCGAACCGCAGGAATTGGAAATTTTCGGGTCCACAACAATGGAGCTGTGCATGAAATTTGAGAATTCGAATGTGTCAAGGACAAACAAAAGCATTGATGTCACACCAAATCACGAATATTATAGAAACGCATCAGCTTGGTGCAATCACACTGTGACGACAGCCAAAGGATCAATCCAGGTCCCAGTGCAATTGCCACGTGGGTAGTTTTTAATTTGTGGGGACAGAATTTGGCACGGCATTCCTGCAAATGCCAAGGGAGGTCCATGCAGCATTGGGAGGATTTCAATGTTGTCACCAGATTTGAAAGTGTTGAGAGAACCAAAACACAAAGAGAAAAGGTCCTTGCAACATTACAGTGCAGACTGTGATGATGAAGTATACACCTGGGACAAGGAAAGGAGAATTGCAGCAGCAATTTTCTCACCTCAGACAGCGTCGGGGGTGGCCTTGACTCAACTGGACCACATGGGTTGTTGGTTGAGCAAGCATGCTCAATCAGTCTCTCTCGCTTTGAGTGACATGTTAAAAGATATAAGCAGTGTGAGAGAGGCAACTCTTCAAAATAGGGCAGCAATCGATTATCTATTGCTTGCTCATGGACATGGATGTGAAGAGTTTGAGGGAATGTGCTGCATGAATCTCTCGGATCATTTCAGATCAATTCATGAAAGCATTCAAAATATAAAAGACAGCATAAAGAAACTAGGTGAAATCACTGGGTCATGGATTGATGATGTGGCGGGATTTTTTGATCTTTCTCCCTTATGGAGAGGGTTTTTAAAAATGGGATTTTATATTTTAATAATACTCTTAGTCCTCATGCTCATCGTCCCATGCATCTTTTTGTGTGTGAGACATGTCATGAGTCAAGTTGCCAAAGAAGTCTTCTTGGTGCAAACAGAAGGGGGAGATGTGGGATCTCAGCACATCGTTCCCGATGTCCAGAGATGCCAGGAGAACCCTTGGGGCTCTCGAAAATCCTGGAATGTTGCCAAGAGTGTTTGGTGGCTTGATTTTGATCCATCCACAGAAGTAACAAGAGTCTGAGGACAAGAGAATCACTTTAGAGTAAAAGGTGTAAAAGAGACACATTTAGAGGGTGAAATATAGACTTTAAGGTTTTTGGTACAGGGGGGTTATGGAGACAAGATGGAGGGATCAGGGCGTGTCTCGTCCTTCTTCTTTCTTCTCCTTGTCCTCCATCTCCTGTGATGATGTTGGCACTTGGGGATTGGTTTCTGGTGAAGGTGCACTTGCCAACATGGGTGAAAAGCATTGGGAAATAAAGGTAAATATTGTGTACGTAGATTTTAGTATAAAAAGACATGACCGCCCCGTGGGTGGTCAGAGAGTGCCTGTGACTGCTTGCAGATCAGACCTCTGTTGGGCAGACAGAAAATTTTGTAGATAAGAAATAATAAACAATCAGAAGACCGAAAAGCTGAAGAGTCCAGACTCGTCCTTTGCATCGCGTGCCACCCAAGAACCACTCTACCCGTGTCGGGGCAGAGACAGACAGCCGAACCCGACAGATCTGCTTTTGAGAATTGAATTTCATTCTTGAGATATTCCAGGCCATCAGAAATAGTAACCAATCAAGCTGGAGGGGTAGCCAGGAGCACAATTATCCTGTTAGGGTATATCATGTCCAATTTCATGACCACGTGATGGCAACCCAGATATGCATGGAATCCAATAGCATAGCTGCATCCTCTTATGGGCTGAGGTACTCAGAATACTCAACTATTTGTAGTGGAAACTTTGTAAAGTATCCTTTGTAATACTACCAGGGGCCAGTGCAAGGTTTCTGGAGGTTTCTGAAATGCTTGCCTACAGGCAGGCAATGTATCTGAAGAAATCAGTTACCATGCCTTGGGTACTTGACAAGGAGCGAAACGGAATGGATCACACAACAGACATTTAAAATTAAAATCAAACCAAACAACTTTACATCAGCAAACAACTCCGTAGAACGGGACCCATGTGTGAAATAATATAGTCTTTCACTCTGGGGTAAGACAAACAAATGAACAATTGTTGCCTCTAAATCCACAGTACTCTCTGAAAAAGCTGGAGGTAAAGATACAAGCTAATGTTTCCAAAATTAAACAGCAATACTGCCCACTCATACAGCAAAGCCTAAAAGAATGGGAGCTGTGGATACATTCCCAGACACCAAATGATAGGTATAAAAAAGACTTAAGGGTCAGAACTGGGAGTATTAAATTCTATTGATCAAGAAGTCTTGCTCAAGAAAGTAAGCACTGTGTGCTCTTATATTGGACAGATACAAACTCCTCTCAGATCAACCCTGCTATCACTTGCCCATACCCAAAGCCTGGCAGCTAACCTATTAAGCACCCTGGCCAACAATACACAGCAGGATTTTCAAGCAGTTGGTGTCTTTATGGGAAAACTACAGGGTGACATTTCTTTAGCATTTCAATGTACACAAGCTCAGCTGTGTGTGGCTATGGTCTGTAATCTCAGGAAAACTGCCCGGAGCTCCCCATGAGCCTGATGGCCGCCTCTCACAGGGGCTCCTGTGGGCTGTCCTGGCACAGCAGGGCCCGGCGCAGGTGCTCGGCTGCTCTGCTCCTGTCCTCTGCCAGCTGGAGACAGCCAGGAGGGTGCAGCTGGTGCAGGCTCAGCCCCTGGGCTGGGCTCTCCCTGTGGCCAGCACTGGCCTCCCCTGGCCACACAGCCCTGTGAGGCAGCCAGCAGCCACTGGGGCTGGGCTCTGGAGGGGGCACAGGGCTTGGTTCTGCCCAAGAAAAAATAAAGGAAAACTTCTGACCCCTGAGACAAATGGCAGTATTGGAGATACTTTTTGCAAGGGATGGACAAAATAATGACCCTGACAAGGTCAGATGCACAGTGCAAATGTGGTGGAGCCATGAACAGCAGGGGCCATCTGAATACTCCAGCTTCATGGGAACAATGCATTTTGTGGATAACCAAGAGACAGTGAGTTCTGGAGCAAGCAAACTCAGGAATGATGAGACCATCGTCCATGGCCTGACACACACTCATGTCTCTGCTGTGCTCGAGTCTCAAGGATGAACAGGAAAAATTCAGAGAGAAGATGATGAAGGAGATGAGCAAGGACAGTTCCCATGTGGCACCAGTACAAACCAGAGGCCCCAGTGTCAGAGCCCAACATCCCCCAGCTAGGGAGAGGGAGTGCACCCCACGAGTGGGCCTGTGGTTCTTCCTGTATAAACATGGGCAAGACATGAGAGGGTGGAATGGAAAACTCATCTCTGTCCTAGCAGCCTGGGTATGTGAGCTAAAGGAGGAAACTACTAAGAGAGGGATTTACACCCAAATGAATGCAGCCCCAGCTCCCCGTGACCGAGCTGCCAGGTATAGCAGAAAGGAGCATGATATGTCAGATCCCCTTGAAGGAATATCCAGAATATATGCCCAGGGAGGGAACGGTAGCCAGGACTAGAGAGGCCCTGCCTCTAGCCAGGTAGAGGCCAGGGAAAATTGTGTCATTTGGGCTGTGTGGATCCCTGGCACACCAGAGCCATGGATATACAAGGCTTTTGTCCATTCTGGTGCACAGTGTACTCTAATCCCTTCAGGACATGTGGATGCAGAACCCGTTTCCATTGCCAGGGTGATGGGGGGATTGCAGCAGGTGATCCTGTTGGAAGCCAAGGTGAGCCTGACTGGGAAGGAGTGGCAGAAATTCCTATTGTGACAGGCCCAGAGGCCCCGTGTATTTTGGGCATAGACTTCCTCTGGAAGGGCTTTTAGAAAGACCCAAAGGGACTCAGGTGGGCTTTTGGAATAGCTGCTGTAGAGACAGAGAACATGAAGCAGTTGAACACCTTGCCTGGACTATCAGAAAACCCATCTGCAGCAGGACTCCTGAAGGTGGCAGAGCAGCGAGTGCCGACTGCCACCTCGACGGTGCAACACCGGCAGTATCGAACAAATTGGGATGCTGTGATCCCCATGCACAAAATGATCCGTGAGCTGGAGACCTAAGGGCTGGACAACAAAACCCACTCACCCTTCAACAGCCCCATCTGGCCTGTGCACAATTCTGACAGAGAATGGAGATTGACTGTGGACTATCGTGCCTTGAATGAAGCGACTCCACCGCTGAGCGCGGCTGGGCCGGACATGCTGGAACTCCAGTACGAGCTGGAGTCCAAGGCAGCAAAGTGGTACGCCACTGTTGGCATTGCTAACGCGTTTCTCTCCATTCCTCTGGCAGCAGAATGCAGGCCTCAGTTTGCTTTCACCTGGAGGGGCGTGCAGTACACCTGGAACTGACTGCCCCAGGGGTGGAAGCACAGCCCCACCATCTGCATGGACTGATCCAGGCTGCACTGGAAAAGGGTGAGGCTCCAGAACACCTGCAGTACATGGATGACATCATTGTGTGAGGGAACACAGCAATGGAAGTATTTGAGAAAGGAGAGAAGATCATCCAGTTCTGCTGGAATCTGATTTCGCCATCAGGAAGAACAAAGTCAAGGGACCTGCCCGAGAGATCCAGTGCCTGGAAGTAAAGGGGCAAGATGGACAGTGTCAGATTCCCACTGAGGTCATCAACAAGATCACCGTGATGTCTCCACCAACCAGCAGGAAGGAAACACAAGGTTTCCTAGGCACCACAAGATTTTGGAGAATCCACATTCCCAAGTACAGCCAGAATGTGAGCCCTCTCTACCTGGTCATCGGCAGAAAAGGACGATGTCCACTGGTGCCCTGAACAGCAACAAGCCTTTGCCCAGATCAAGCAGGAGATCGCTCATGCAGTGGCCTTGGCCCAGTCAGGACAGGAGCAGAGGTGAAGAACGTGCTCTACTCTGCAGCTGGGTACAATGGCTTGTCCTGGAGCCTTTGGCAGAAGGTGTCTGGGGAGACTCGGGGCCGACCACTGGGATTCTGGAGCCGAAGTTACAGAGGGTCCAAAGCCAACTCCACTCCCACAGAGTGGGAGAAGGAGAGAAGGAAATCTTGGCTGCCCATTAAGGAGTCCAGGCTGCCTCAGAGGTGGTTGGCATGGAAGCACAACTCCTCCTGGCAGCCTGGTGCGGGGGTGGATGTTCAAAGCAAAGGTTCCCTCTACGCACCATGCCACCAGCGCCACATGGAGCAAGTGGATTGCTGTTATCACACAGCGCACCTGTACTGGAAACCTGAATGGCCCTGGGATTCTGGAAATAATTACAAACTGGATGGAAGGTGAAAACTGTAGTCTCACTGACAAAGAAGAGCAGGAACAAGCGACAAGGGACTGAAGAAGCTCCACCATAAAACCAATTATCAGCAGAGGAAACACGCTATGCTCTTTTCACTGATGGCTCCTGTCACATCGTAGGGATGAACTGGAAGTGGAAAGCAGCCATATGGAGCCCCACATGACAGGTTGCTCAAGCTACCGAAGGAGAAGGTGGATCAAGTCAACTTGCTGAACTCAAAGCTGTTCAGCTGGCCCTGGACATTGCTGGGTAAAAATATAATTGAGTCCCTTTGACTTGCTCTTTTTGGCCTATAAAAGCTGGATTTACTTTTAGGGCAAATTTGGAGAGCTCATCTATGGGTGGATGGAGCACCTAGGATTTTCCCAATTGCTAGAAATGGTTCCCCAGGTCCTTGGTGAAAAATGCAGCTCCCCAGCAAGTGCAGATCTGCAAGACGAGAAACAATTTAGGCAATTGGTGATGCATCTTTCTAAATCGCTCTCCTTTCTCTCTTACAGTACTGATTTAGGTGCACTACCTTGCTTGTTTTTGCTTGTCAGTAAAACCAAGCGCACATTTTTTATTGAATGTATCATCTTACATTGTGGTTCCTTCATATTCCCAGTAAAAGAAGAACATTATTTCCAGTGATGTGTCCTTTAAATCACCTCAGTCAATTGGCAGAACACCAGGAGGCCCCTGAGGAGCCAGGGCGCTGGGAAGCCCTGAGGAACTGGGTGTCAGAGGGCACAAGCAGCCCCCAGGCAGCCGCCTTGTCCCTGGCACCCGGCTGCTCTGGCGCTTCCCCAGAGCGTCTCCCAGGCCTGCGGCAGAGCCCTCCAGGCCGGGCCTCAGCAGGAGGGTGGGGGCACCCCTGAGGTGCCCAGGCTGGGCTGGCTGGGCACAGGGAGGGCAAAGCTCCCCTGCTGGGGCATGGGATGAGGCCGTGGGAAGCCAGAGAACCTGAGATTTTACCCCCCAAATGTTCTGTCTTTGCCCTAACCTTTACCTCAGGTTTTGTCACAAAATGATCTCTATGTGCCCTCTAGAAATTACTCAGACCTCAAAAGTAATTTTTTTCCCTAGAGATCACCTCAAATTTTCCTGCTCAAATATCTACTACATGTACTCAACAGTTCACCTCTGATTTCCTTATTCTCACAGTCCAGTGATTACCTCAACTGGAAAGCCCAAATGTTCATTCCGTGCCCTACAGGTGGCACCAGGTAATTCCAACATTCCTGTGCTATGAAGTTCTCTCCCTGGAAGCTACTGCAGCTTTACCCCTGGCCAAGTGAAACACTCCCTGGTGCTGAGGCAAGCCCGGCCCATGCTCCTCGGTGTGTACGAGCGCAGGGCAGCCCCAGGGCAGCTCCCCCAGGGCTTCTGCAAGGCCGCCCGGCGCCCGGCCCCGCGGGGCGGCCCCAGCGGGTTCGAGTTGCCGCCCGCGGCTGAGGGGAGCGGCGGGGCGGGGCCGCCCGCGCCTGGGCGGGAAACGCTCCCTGCGGCGGGGAGCGGGCGGCGGCGGCGCAGCGGGGAGCGGCCCGGCCCTGCCGTGTCCCTCAGGGCGAGCCCACGGCCCCTCAGCGGCCCTGGCGTCCCATCAGCCAGCGGCATGTGCGCTCAGCCACACGCGGCGTGCCCGTGTCCCCCTCACTTTCCCTCAGTGACACCGCCTCACCCTGGGGGACACGACAGACACCCGCCTCCCCTCAGGGACTCACGCTGGCCTCAGTGGAATGCAGGGCATCTGCATCCCATTCCGAGACTTTCATGACACCTCAGCGACCCACGGGGCATCTGCCTTCCCTTCAGTGACAGAAAGGCACCTGCAACCTGCTGGGGAAGCCTCAAGTCTGCTCAGTGACCCCATGTGCCCTCAGCATTGGGACACCCACTTTTCTCTCAGTGACCCTCACGTCCCGTCAGCAAATCAAGAGGCACCAGCCATCCTGTGGGTGACTCAGAGCGAGTGCAGTGGGTCATGGTGGCCAGGGGCCAGCAGTAAGCAGAAAGCCAGGGCTGGGGAAAAGGCTCTGCTCTGCTTATAGCGTGGGCTGAGGGCCGGGAGAGCTCCATTTCCCCCTTGAGATGTTGGAGACAGGGCCTTTCACCCTCCTTACAGGGCTGCCCCTTGCTGCAGGCAGCCAAAGGAGCACGACGGCAAAAGGCCAAGGACAGCAAAGCAAAGAGCCAGCCCTGCACACAGGGAGGTGACCCAGTGCAAAGCCAGCGTGGCACCCGAAGGTGCCTGCCACTCTCATGTGTCCCTGCCCTGGGAATGCCAGCAATGCCCTTTGTCCAGAGGGCCTTTCTGTGGCCCCTCTGGGCTCAAAGCTGCTGCTCTTCTGGCTCAATGGGGCCTAAAGCCACAGAGCTTGGCCTCCCCCACAGCAAGAGGAACAAGACTCGGAGAACAGACAGTGGAGCTCAATGCCTAAGGCTGACGGGCTGGGGGCTCCAGTCTGGAGCACAGGGAGGGCACACGCCCAGCCCCACAACTCCTGGCCTCACAGCCCTGAAAGGCCGGCACCAGGATTCCACGCCTGATTCCAGAACGTCCCTCACACTGCCCACTGAGGAAGCGCCAGAGCACCCGGCTGTCAGGAACAAGGCAGCTGCCAGGGGGCTGCTTGTGGCCTCTGACAGCCCATTGCTCAGGGCTTGCCAGCGCCCCAGCCCCTCAGGCCCTGCCCCAGCCCGGCCAAGCTGCCCGGCAGCAGCGCCACAGCCCCACAGCAGCTCCAGAGCAGCCTCATCCAGAGGCACCTGGGAGCCCTCAGCAAGGCAGGCAGCAGCACACGGGCGGGAGGAGACGGATGGCGCTTCCTGCCTGGCACAGGGCTTGTGGCCATCTCCAGGCACCACTCTGGCAGGGATCCCCGCAGCTCCGGCCCCTGCCCAGCCGCTCTGTGGGCAGCACAAAGGCTTCAGCAGAACCACCAAAGGCCAAGGGGCTTCTGGCCATTTCCCCTTGCCCACCGCATGCCTGGGCAGCTGGCTGAGCACAAGCACCCTTTTCCCCCTCTTCCCCTCTGCCCTACAGACCCTGGGCAGCAAAAAAAGTCTCCTGAGATTCTGTGTATTATAAAGCAGTCTATATTTACATATGATAAAAAATGGAATGGAACAACAGAAAAATCTTAAAGAAAACTAAAAATCCCCGCTGGCTCAGGTTGCCCCAGCAAAGAGAGCCTCCCAGATCAGCTCTCCTCAGAGCTCCAGCAGTGCAGCCAGCCGAGCCGTGACAGACGAGGCCGAGTGATCCATGCCCTGCGCAGCTGATCGTGCAGCCTCTGGAAGATGGAATATCGCCCACTGGCTGTTGCTCGGAGGACATGCAGTGTTTGAAATGCCAGCTCTGACACAGCACTGCTCATGTCCTCCGTCAGGCTTTCAAGGGCTGCAAGAGAGAGGAACAGAGCTGTGGTAAATAGGTATGATTTGTGCTGACAAAATTGAAACAGTAATCAATATTGATGCAGTAATTAATATTTGGAAAGAATAATAAAACAGTTAAAAGTTGTAATGCCAAGAAAAAAGGGAGAGGAGGGGTTCCACCCCCCCCTCCCTGCAGATGTTCAAGGACAGGAGGAAAAAGCAAGAGATAACAGTTACTAAAAATTAACGGAAAGAAGGGAAAATCTGGTTGGGTCCCAGGAAAATGCCAGCTGTAAGAGATTTATTGCTTTGATGCTTAAATGTTAGTTTTGGATTACATTGTACTGGCTTGGTGCGCATGTGTAACCCAAAGGTGAATTAAAGGACATCAAGGAAGAGGAGAGGCCTTCATCAAAAAATGACCCCCAAAGACTTGTGCGACAACCAAAACGAGTGGTGGAGCATGCGCAGTAAAGGTGGTGATGAGGGCGGAGGTAGAAGTGTGATGAATCGAAAATGGGAGGAGATGACATTGACACATGGCATAAAAGGGGGGAATCTTCACTTGGAAAGCTTGTACATGAGGTGGCAAGGGTCCTGCACTCCATGACCCGCAGTTATCCTTTGCTTACGCGCTATTATTGGAACCAAATTATCTCTTATTTTAAATCAAATTATATTGTCAAGATATATTTTCTAAACTATTCAATTAAGATTGCTGCTATCTCAAATATTGTTTGGTTTTTTATGATGGGATAATAGGGCAAACATAACAGAGCCAAGGTCAGATCCTAGATCTTTGGGGAGCCAAGGAGAGCCTGCTGCCAGAGCCTTCCCAGCCGGCTCTTGCCATGGAGCAGGAGCAAGGGGATCAGCCCGGAGCTGCTGGCCAAGAATGGGCCACGAGGCCCTGAAATCTCCGGGTGCTCTGGCCCCGGGAGCACAGCCCTCCGCAGCCAGGGCAGGGCTTGCAGCTGTCCTCGGCAGCCCCCGCTGTCAGCCCGCTGGCCTCACTCACCAGTGCAGATCAGCTGCAGCTCTTGCTGCTGCCCCCTCAGGTGCCGCCCAGCCATGCCTGTGAACACAGAGCCTGTCAGGGCACCAGCGGCACAGCTCCCTGCCGGCGGCGCTGCTGGCGCTGTGGCCACACGGGCTGCTGGCCCGGCAGGGCTCAGCCCGGGCCCTTGCCGCACGCTGCCGCCCCAGGGCACGGCTGCCAGAGGGCGGCAGCAGCAATGCCCAGGCCGGGCGGGGCTCCACGGCGCCGGGCCCGGCTGGCGCTGCCGAGGCAGCAGGCGGGGCTGGGGCCGAGCTGCGGCGGGCCGGGCCGGGGAGGGAGCCTGGGCTCGTGGCTCACCCATGAACCTGATGGCCGCCTCTCGCAGGGGCTCCTGTGGGCTCCGCAGGTAGCGCAGGGCCCGGCGCAGGTGCTCGGCCGCTCTGCTCCTGTCCTCTGCCAGCTGCAGAGAGCGGCAGGAGGGAAGGGTTGGCGCGGGCTCCGGCCCTGGGCCGGGCGCTGCCTGCGCCCAGCCCCGGCCTCCCCTGGCCGCACAGGCCTGAGGCGCGGCCAGCAGCCGCTGGCCAAGGGCTCCCGAGGGCAGGGGGCAGAGGGCCGGCTGCTGCCCGGGGAGCCGCGGTGCCGCCCCGCAGCCCCGCCGGGCCGGGGCTCCATGAGCACCTGGCTGGGGCCCACGGGAGCCTGGAGAAGAGCCCGCGCGGCCTCTGGCTGCAGCAGCGGGCAGGGACACAGCTGCCCGGCCCCGCACACTGAGCGCCGCCCTCAGGGGCCTTCTCCAGGCTGAGCCTGGGGGTTCTCGGCTCCTCTTACCAGGCACTCGCCAAACCTCCATGTCTGATCCCCCTGGAGCATTTCTTCGAGATTCCTCCTCTTTAGGAATCTGGCCGAAGAATGCAGTACTACGCAGGAGGCCTGGAGAGCAGCAGAGAGGCACAGATGGCCCCACAGGCCAGGGCACAGGAGCATCCCAGTGCCACAGCCTGGAGGAGGCTGCAGCCCGCAAGGTGCCAGGGCAGGAGGCAGCCCAGTCCCCTCCCAGGTGGACAGCAGGTGGCCACAGGTCGTCACCTTAGCAACAATCTGATTCTCATCATGGCAGTGGAAGTAGAGTGGCACCAGGCTCTGGCGTACGTGGGACTTCAGGGCCTTTCTTCCATCTTCTGTTAATAAGTCCAGCATCTCTTGAAAGACACACATGGAGTTCAGCTGCACCTGGATATCATCCTGTATGAGAGGAAGGGCAAAAGACCTCAGCATCAGCTGCTTCAGGCCCCCCAGGGCACAGGCCTGCATCTGCACAGGGCACCAAGTGTCCGGGCAGCAGCCGGTGGCCGAGGCTGTGGGCACAGAGCCTTACGTGGTCAAAGAGTGGCAGGAGCGCCTCAGCCAGCTGCAGGGCAATGGGGGTGGCTATTGGAGCACCATTATCCAGGAGCAAATATCTGAGTAGAAGAATGGTCATCCTGATCATGTGGCTATCATTTTCCTGCAGGAGCTCCACAAGACTTTCAGTCAGGCTGCCCATTTTTTCAGCCTGTGCGGAACACAAGTTTGTGAAAGGCCAGCCTGCTGCCACAGGGCCCAGAGGCCAAAGGCCTGTCCCAAAGCACTGGGGCAGCTGAAGCGGGAGGCAGGAGAGCTGGGAGCAGCTGCCCCAGCGCCCCAAGCCCAGGCAAGGCCAAGCGACTGCCTTGCCCAGCCCCACGCTGCCTGCACGGCTTCAGCCACTGCCCCCTTCTCACCATCAAGGGATTCTTGCCCAGCACTATGAGGCCTCTGAGTGCCAAGTAACGCCTGGCCCTGTGCTCGCTCTGCAGGTTCTGTGCCATGATCTCCAGAACACTGTCACTGCATTCCCTCAAGTCCAGGCACTCGAGGACCTGAAAGGCACCGGCAGTGACAGGGACCCAGCCAGCAGGAGCCCGGAACTGCACAGGGCTGGGCCCAGGCTGCAGCACAGGGCACGGCACCGTCCTAGCAGCTGTGCCTACGAGAGGGCAGAGAGCTGGGAGGCCGCACTGGCCTTGAGGCTCACCTCCACAAGGAATGCCAGGGCAGGGAAATCCCAGTATGGCATCTCTTGGCCGAGCAGGGCGAGCAGGTAGAATGCAATCCCGGAACAGAAGTGTATGGCTGACTGGCAAATTTCTCTAAAGAGAGAAAAAAGCAAACAAGACCCTGAGCCAGTGGGGCAAATCTCTCCCAGGAGTGACTCTCAGAGTTCTCATCTTTCCCCACCACCCTTCCAGCAAGGGGATGTGGGCCATTTGGGAGTTGGTCGCTCATGGGCACCCTCCTCTGCCAGCCTTTTGCAGTCTGCTTGGCCGTCCTTCAGTGACAAGGCCCTCTGGCCCATGATCATGGGCAGTTTGGGGGACACCTGGGCACAGAGCACAAATGTCAGAGGCAGTGGGGAGAAGGGGCTCTCACCTGGCCAGCAGAGCCACAGCAAAGTGGTGGGTGTCAAGAGAGAGCAGCGTGTCCCAGCCACACCTGCGTTCCATTGCCACCACCACATGCTCACAGCGGAGAAGGCAGAGCAGGCACTTCAGGGTGCGCACTGCAAACCTGTGTGCACAGCAAAGGCCAGGTCACGCTGGCAGCACTGGCTCCTTGGCAGGCCACATGGCAGGGACAGGAGGAGTGGGATGGAGCACCTGTTGGGGCTGGTGGCAAGGCCGTGCTCTTGCTGGCATCCCTTCCAGAAGGCATCGACCTCCTCTGGCATCTCTTCCGTGCTGGAGAACACTTGGAAAAGCAGATGCACAAATAGGCGGGGGAAATACACCTTCAATATCCGTGGCAGACAGGGCACCTGGAGGATCTTCCACATCACCATGGTTGCCTGCAAAGGACAAAGCCCCCCGGGACAGCGCTCAGTGCCCAGGCGTCCGTGTGGCAGGGCCCGAGCGTAGCAGGGAGAGGCCCGGAGAGAGGCAGGGGGAGCACGGGGCCTGCTGGGCCTGAAGCTGGCCCTGGGCCAGGCTTCAGGCCAGCAGATGCAGTGGGGGAAGGAGGATGGAGAGCTCTGGAGAGGCGGCCTTGGGGCCAGCAAAGGTCACTTGCAGAAACTCACAGCCAGGCCAAAGACAGCCGTTTGGTCCCCATCGGAGGTGCACGTGCTGTGCTCTGGCCAGCTCCCCAGCACATCCAGGAAGATCAGCTGTGCCAGCTCTGCAGTCCTGGCTGAGCCCATGATGGTCTTCCACATGGCCATGGCAGCTCTGCGGGGTCAGAGCTCTGTCTCAGGTGGGGTCTCAGACACAGCAGCGGGGGGAGCTGACTGGCTGCCAGTTCTGCCTCTGCCCACTGGCCCTGGCCAGCAGCAGCCAGGCAGCCCAGGCCTGTGGGGACAGAGCCCTGAGGGGCAGGGAGGGAGCATAGCAGCAGGTTTAGGGGCCGACGTGCCAGGGCTGGGAAAGGCAGCAGCCAGAGGGCCCTGGAAGTCTCTGTTGCTCAGACACCTGTGGCAGGCTGTACAGGGTGATGGGCTGGGGAGGCCTGAGCTCTCTGGGCAGGTGGGCCCCATACCTGTCACAGGACGGGGCCACACGCAGGAGCGTCAGGACTGCGTCATCTGGCTGTGCTTCTGTGAGGTCCAGCAGGGCCTCGTCCAGCCTGGGCTCAGCACAATCATTGGCCAGGAGCCACTGGTGGATGAACCTCACCATGGCGGGCACCTGCAGAAGGCACAGGGAGACTTGGGAAGCTGCCAGAGGGAGCAATGTTCCCAGCTTGCCCAGAGAAGCGCTTCCCTTCCCCGCGCACTGCCATGTGGCCTCAAAGGCTCACAGCAACCAGCATGCGTGGCTTGGGAGGACAAGCAATTCCTGGGAGGATCAAACCCTGCCCACAGGCTGCTTACTTGGTCTGGATAGTAAAAACCTTCCTCTACAAGCATACACAGGAGGGCAGCGCTGGTCTTGGTTTGGAACATGGGCGAGTATGGTCGGAGTCCAGTGCCCATGGCGATGGTCTCTTCCTCCTGCATTCTCCTCATGAATTTGCAGAAGAACTGTAGGAGAAGGGCAGGAAGCCGGGGATGTGTCATGGAGTGCTGCACACACGGTGCTGGGCTGAGCAGGGACAGCAGGCCCAGCCCAGGTGGGGGTGGTTGCAGGTACCTGGGCTGTGCTGCGGAAGCGGCCACGGCTGGATTCCTTCTCTTGTGTGCACTCCAGGGCTGCATCTGACAAAGAGCGAGCACAGCCAGAGCTGAGGGGCTGCGGGAGAGGCCGGAGAACACAGCCCAGGCCTGCACCCCCCAGGCAGGGAGAGCCCCAGGATGCCCCAGGGGATGGAGCACGGCCACTGCAGGGTGTCTGCCTGGGCCCTCTTTCGTCCTGTCCATGGGCATTTCCCCAGGGGATGGGATGGGATGGGATGGGATGGGATGGGATGGGATGGGATGGGATGGCATGGCATGGCATGGCATGGCATGGCATGGCATGGCATGGCATGGCATGGCATGGCATGGCATGGCATGGCATGGCATGGCATGGCATGGGACGGGATGGGATGAGATGGGATGGGATAGGATGGGATGGGATGGGGCCAAGTTGGCTGCAGCCTCCAGCCCTGCAGCCCAGCTCTGCCACTCACCCTCCTGTGGTGGCTGGAATGGCACCACCTCCTCAGTCTCCTGTGCTGGGGCAGTTCCAGGGCCTTCTTCCTCCTCCACCTCCTCCACCCAGGCCATCTTGGGCACTCTCGGGGGTCTCTGCTCCATGTCTCTGACTGGAGCTACTTGTGGGAGAGGTGCCCTGGGAAAGCTCTGGGGCACCAAGTCCCACACTCTGCCCTTGAGGGCAGCTGCAGAATAGAAGCCTCGCAAGGCCACGGATCACCGAGTACTGTGCTCTGGCCTCGAGCTCAGCTGCAGGAACAAGGCTGCGGAAAAGCTCGGGCTCAGACAGGAACGAGCGTGCTGTGTGGGGGCTCCTCACGGCACCACTCTGTCCCGTTGTGCCCCATTGCATGCTCCCAGCTCCCCGGCAAGCTTCTATTTCCCACGTGTCACAAAGGGCCCTTGGACACCGGGTTCCGTTCCATGGCACGGTGACCGTGCTGCAGCGTGCCACCCAGGGCCCTTGCACACACTGCCGCCTGCCCTGGGGCCACCCCCAGCCCAGCCAAAGTGGCCCAGGCTGGAAGGAATGCCTGGCCCCAGGTGTCTAAGGCAGCCCCACAGGATCTTTAGGAAGGGCTCAGAGCATCAGCAAATGCTGCCCTGCTCTGCGGGCTCAGGGCAGCAGAAGGAGCCCCCAGGGCTGCCGACGCAGCCGCGCTGGGAAGGGCCCAGGGCCTTCCAGGGAAGCTGGCATGGCCTCCTTGGGACACGTCCCGGCCCGTGGCCATCCCAAACCCATGGGTGTTACACGCACAAGGAACGTGTGGGCCCGGGCACGAATGCTGCTAGGAGCCCTGGGGCCCGGGCAGCGCTGACAGCAGCAGCTGTGGCAGAGTCCCTGCCCAAGCAGAGCTGCCACCCCCGAGCCCTGGCAGCGCTGGTGCCCATCTCCTGCCCCAGAGACCTGTGCCCCCAGGGGGCTTCTGTGCCACAGGGAGCCAAAGCCCACCTGCATTGGGGGCTGTGCAGGGGCTGATGGGCAGAGCACCTGGAGCAACTGCTGGCAACACTTGGTCTCTGTCAGATGATGTTGCTCCTTCCTGAAATGAATTATTTTCATGGAAGGGATTGGCAGTAGCACCACAACATCATCAGTTTCCGAGTTTCTCAAAAAAATCAGATTTCAGTGGAATGCTGTGCTTTTCTGACTCTCTTTCCTGCATTCTGGAAAAAAAAAGAATCTGCCCAGCCTCTGATATTCTAGGCTCCAGTTACTGTGTGTCTGTCTGTGGCAGCTCATGTCCACACTAATCTGCATCCCTGCTGAGCGTGGCCATGGACAGCCAAAAATAGGGAAGTTCCCCAGTGAACATCATTGCAGACACATGGGGATGTGCAGTGGATAGAGATAACTGGGAGGAGAAGCTGTTCTGTGTGTCTGATTATGGTGCTGGTGCCCAAAAACTAGGCAAGAAAACAGCCCTCAATAGTATAAGGCCTATGGAGAAGATATTTGTTTATTCAATGCCGGGAGTGAGGGGCATTGCTCCGCCACAAACTCACTCATCCATCCTTTGAACAGTTCTAGCTTTTATACATGTTTTACTGCATGTGCACATTATACTTTCTCCACCTTCATATTGCAACACATTTTCTAATCCCATGATGATGCAAGCCCTTGTAGCACATGCACGGTTTCTGCACAAGGTGGTCATCAGCCTCTGGTGGTCATTTTGGATGAAGGCTCATAAGTCTTCCTCGTGCTTGAGTTCTCACGCCTGCTTCTTGTGCATGCTCTATAGGATTGTCTGCTCCAACAGCCAGTGGTCAGCTTTTGCAGGTAGCTTGTTCTGCTAAATTTGCTGATTTCCAAAAGGTGCTTCATTCGCCTACCCTGTTACAAAGTAGCTACTTCTTTCTGCACAGCTACAACTTTTTGTGTAGCTCAAGCATTATCTCATTGCCTAGGCATCAAGTCCGCCCTTTCTTTTATCCTTTGCAAATTCTTTGGCAACTATAGTCTTGTTGTGCTCTCAAAATATTTACCTGTTTCGATCCTTTACCTCATTTTGTTTTGCTTCCATTCGTGATATGTGTTGGCAGTTTGTTTACAATACCATATGAAACATTGGCTCATCATGCAGGTTCCTAAGAATGGTATTCCAGTTCCTAAAAATCCTACCAAAGGTTTGTAGGCCAGTTCAGATTAGGTAGCCAAGATGTCAGAGTTTCCCTCAAATATTTGCTCCAAGATGTAATGCCTTGGGTTAGTGCAGGGAGTACTTGTGCCTGTTGCCAAATGGCACAGATATCCATTGCTATTTGCCCTGATTGATTTATAGCAGTGCAACAACTGGCATTAATTAGAATACAAACTCCCCCCATTTGACTGTTACCATATCTAACACCCTGCGGTTTTGAAAGACTACTTCTTTTAGTGAGTCTGTTTCTCTTTGTAGTCTTCCTGAGGCATCTGCTGTTGAATTAGCAATCAGTTCTATTTCAGCTGGGATGTCTGAAATTGCCTTTTCCAGTTGTGCAATTCCAAAATTTGGGAGCAACGCCCTCACAAAACTGTGGAAACTCTTGCTGTATCACACCACTGGGTTATTGGGTGTTCTTTTTGTGAGCCTGTTCTTCCACAGTCCTCGAATAATACCTGTCATTTCATGAGTTTGATTTATGCCTGTAACCAAGGGATAAGGGATCCCATGGTACATTGGCCAGTCCAGTTACCTGCTAGTTGTTTTAATGCTATTCCATTCCCACAAAGGCACCCAGATGCATCAGGAAGAAGGCAGTTGGTGGTAATTCTCACTGACTTGTTTCCCCTATGTCTATCAAAAAGACAGTTTTTCCATCATCACTCACTGGCTGGGTGCCACTGACCCACCCAGCTGTGTTAGCGGAAACGCTGCCGAGATTTGTTCCAGACCTGTTCAGCCCTGTGTGTCTGTGACTGACTCGTTGAGAGGCTGTAACTGGAAAAGGGGCTTTCCCAAGAAGATCCTGCCTGTCTACATTGAGCACCAGCATTGTGGAAGCTGTGGGGGCTCAAATCTGACCAATTGCTTGATGGTAGCCCTGTTAAGGGAAGGTTCCATTGTTACACCTCTCCGCAAAGCCTGCAATCCCTGAGTCCTGTATAATTAGCTAGGGTTCCTATTAGTGTTACACAGGTGTTAACATCAAAGGCACTGACAGTATAACCAATGAAAAAGACAGTGAAATACAATATGAATTTAATGGTTTAGGAGTGAATTTCAGTTTTAGTCCACGGTCCCCAACAGGTTTGGTTGTCCAGGGTTTAGTTGGTGATTTCTTGAATCAAGAAGATTGAAGGGGTGTAGTGAATCCAGGCAGGTCTTTCCTTTACTCAGATGGAAAAAGGCAGTCAGGAGCACTTGGAACAGTCCATCCCACTTTTCCTGCAGATGATCACCTGTAAAACTCTTAACACACACCCAGCCACCCGAATCAATTGTATGCAATTTATGATCTGGCTGCTTAGATTGATTCTCAAACGCAGTACTAAACTTCTGGTGCAATTGTTGGTTTATAGCCATTAAATAGTCATAGATATATTGACTACCATCTTGAGCCAAATTTTCATCATGAGTGACATTTAATCCATAAGGTCTGCCATAAAGCATTTCAAATGGGCTTTTTCTTTAGACCTAGGTTTTATTAAGTCTGATGAAGGCAATAGGTAGAGATTGATACCAATATAAATGCACTTCTTGCCAAATTTTAGCTGTTTGATCATATGATTCAGCCTTTCTACTTGACCTCTAGCTTGTGGTCTGCAGGGCGTGTGAAGCTGCCATTGGATTCCTAATGCTTTGCACACAGCTTGCACCATTTGAGATGGCACAGAAATGAGATCCTCTGTCAGAGTATATTTTTCCAGGTGCACCAAACCTAGCAATGACCTCATTCAGCAATACTTTTCTTATCAATTCTCTAGCTTTCTTTGTCCTACAAGGGAACGCTTCTGGCCACCCAGAGAAAGTATCAGGAAGTACCAGCAAACATTGCAAACCCCCCTTTCTTGGGAGTTCAGCAAAGTCTATCTGCCACAAGTCTCCAGGAAAAGCTCCTCTGCTCAAAACCCCTTGTTCTAGCCTGACTGTTGGATTTGGATTATTCCTCAAACAAGTCACACATTGTGATGGTCCTTCTTTAACAGTGTTCTGCAAGCCTGGGCCTGAAATTTGTACCTTTAGGTACTAGGTTCTGCTCCCCAGCCAGTCTTATCATGTTCAGATTCCACATACTGTCTCATTTACTTCTCTGGTATTATTACTTGACCTGTTTCTAATTGTCCCCAACCATTTTCTAAACGTTTTCCTTTACTTTCATTAATCCATTTATAATCAGAAGGTTGGTATTTTACAGGCTGCTTAGTTGATACTGCAGTAGATATTAGAGCTGCCACAAGTGGTTCATTTCTTTCAGCAGCAATTTGAGCTTCATAATCTGCAAATCTGTCACCTGCTTCCAGGAGGGTGTTACCTTTAGAGTGCCCTCAGCAATGTACAGTTGCCACTTGCAATGGGAGCTCCACCACCTCAGGGAGCCTGAGGATTTCAGCTGCATATTTGACCATCTTCTTTTGTGCAGTCAGGAGTCCTCTTTCCCTCCATATGGCTCCGTGGGCATGAACAATTCCATAGGCATGTTTGGAATCCATCCAAACACTAACTTCCCTTCCTTTTGTCACTTCTAATGCTAGAGGGAGGGCTATCAGCTCAGCCTCTTGTGCTGAGGTTCCTGCTGGAAATGGCTTTGACTCGATTACCTCTGAGACTGTGCTCACGGTGTAGCCCGCCATTCACACTCCCTGTCTCCCAAAACTGCTGCCATCACAGCAGCAGTTCATGGCTGAACCAGTTCATGGCATCTGGGAGCAGCTGTTCCTTTGGATCTGGGCGGCTGGAGCACACAGCTTCCATGGGCTGTAGGCAGCCGTGTACCACAGCTTCAGCTTTGGACTTTCCTTGCAGAAAAGAGGCAGGGTTAACAACATTGGTCACTTGAATTCCAGTATCATCAGATTGAGCCAGGACTGCTTGGTAGTTTAGGAATCTCAAGGAAGACAGCCAATGGTTCCCTTTCTGATCTAAAACAGCTGACATCGTGTGTGACACTGAGACAGTCATCTTTTGTTCTAGTGTAAACTTCCTTGCTTCTTCAATGTTCATGATCACTGCTGCTACTGCCCTGAGGCAGGTGGGCCAGCCCTTTCTCACAGTATCCAGTTGCTTAGAAAAAAATGCCACTGCCCTTTTGTAAGGACCCAGGTGTTGTGCCAGAACCCCTAAAGCTATTCCGTCCTTTATGTGGGAAAAACCAAAAGGGCTTGCTCACGTCAGGCAGCCCCACAGCAGGGGCCCTCATGAGTTCACCCTTCAGATCTTCAAAGGCCCTGTTCAATTCGGGGATCCATATCACGGTATTTTTAGAGATTTTCACCAATTTGTATAAAGGTTTCATGATCAATCTGCAGCTGTATATGCACAGTTGGCACCAAGCTGTCATTCCAAGGAAAGCATGGAGTTATCTTATGGTTTGTGGACGAGTGTCTTGCAAATTGCTCCTTCCGGGCAGTTCCCAAAGATCGTTGTCCTCTGGAGACCCCATATCCAAGCTATGTCACTTGTTGCTTGTTGTAGTGTGTTCTTATATGTTTTGGTTGCATTAAGCTGTACTTTGGTTTGTTGCAGTTCCTCCCTGTTACAGAGGTTCTGCCCCCATTACCTCCTCCCTCCTTGTTAATGTCAATCTCGCTGCCTCCTTCCGTGGTTCCCTGAAAACTCCCTTGTCATCCCCTCAACCCCTCCCCTGTGTCCTGCCTGTCACTCCACAGCCCATCCCTTCCCTCCAGAAACTTCTTCCAAGGGTGTCGAGTGATAGGCTCAGGCACCGGAGCCCCTCCCCTGGTTTATTCCCATTGGTTCCCCTACATGTCTGTTTCCCTGCTCCCCATGCCCTCCTGGAATTCCATTGGCAGATGGGCCATCCCCGCCCCTGTTCACCTCCCCTTTATAACACCTTGCACAGCCCTGTTCTCTGTCTCCAGTTCTCTGGATCTGCTGGGTTGCAGATCTCCTTGGAGCTCTGTAATACAGCTGGACTTTGCCCCTAGCTGGAGTCCCCTCTCCTTCTCCTGCCAGCGTGGCTTCGGTGTCTCATCTGCAGCAGGCGAAAGCCTCAGCCGCTCTCGCGGCCTCCCGAGGAGCGGGAGAGTGTCCCCGCCGCTCGCTGTGCCAGGGCAAGCCGGGGACTGCGAGCGCCCCCTCGGAGGGGCACAGCCACAGCTGCTGCTCCAGCCGGGCTTTCTGTGCACATACTCGATAACCACTCAGTCCAGGAACATTCAAAAGCTTCACTGCCTGCTCAAAACATTCTTTAGTAGTGTCAGTAGCAATTAACAAACCATCTGCATGCTGTAGGAGTGTTCCTTCCCCAGGCAGTGATTGCCATAGCTCTTTATTCTTCAGCCAACTGATTCCCAAAAACTGGGAATGTTTGTGAACCCTTGAGGTAGTCCTGCCCAGCTAAGTCGGTTTTTCCTGCTTGTGCTAGGGTTCTCCCATTCAAAAGCAAATATATTTTGATGTTCTTCTGCAAGTGGCAGGCAGAAGAAAGCATCTTTCACATCTATCACTGGAAACCAAATTAAATCATCTCAAAGCTTAGCTAGTAAGGTAGTCAGGCATAAATGATTAATTGCCTGTAAATCTGGCACTAGTTTCTAAGTTCCATTAGGTTTCTTGATTGCCAATCTAGGAGTATTAAATTTGGACTCCCATTCTTCCAATAATCCTAATGTCAGGAATTTAGTGATTGTTGCCTGTATTCCTTTCCTATCTTCTAATCTTAAAGGCTATTGCTTTCTGACTGCTGGCCTAACTCTTGTCTGTAGCTCGATTTTTACAGGGTCTGCTCATTTTGATTTTCCTGGCCTATCGGTATCCCCTACTCTTGGGTACACCTGATTCAACACTTGCTCTAAGGAGTTATTGTTGTTTGTTGGTCTTGTGTCAATTGTCAGTCCTAATGATAAAACCAATTTGTCTTCAGGTACCTTAAATTTCATTTTTCTTTTTTTAAGCTGAACTGTCGCTTCGAAATTTTCCAGCAAATCCCTGCCTAGGACAGATTTGGGTGAGTTTGGTAAATCTAGAAATTGATGTATTCCCATTTTCTTCTTGATTTTACATTTAAGCAGTTTCAGGAAGAATGCATTGTTCTGGCTGGCCAGTGGCTCTTCTTGCTTGAAGACAGTTTTCACTTTTGGGTATCAATGCTTGATTCAAGAGTGAAAATGTGTCTCCAGTATTTACTAAAAATTCAACTTCTTTCTCATTCTTCAGCTGTATTTTAACCAGGGGCCTGCTAGGGTAACATCTGCCAGTCTTGGTCATTTCTTATCATCTAGAGTGGCTACAAAAGTTTTGTGCACTGTGTCTGCTAACTCTGGGCACTGGCATTTCCAGTGTCCTTTCTTACAATACGCACATTGATTTGGCCCCAGCTTGACCTGTGGCTGGTTTGGACCTCCTCTGCCTCTGGAATTTTGGCCCCTGCCTCTGCTTCATCCACGCCCACGTCCTCTCCCTGGAGCTGATCCAGAGCAGCCACTGTGGCTGCAGGGAGTTCTTTTTCTTTTTCTCTGTCTTTATTATCATACACCTTCTATGCTTTTTCATTAATGCCTTTACGTCTCTCCTTACAGGCTCTTTCAGCTTCTGAAGTTCCTGCCTGACATCTGGGCTAGATTGCCCAAACATCAGGGAAAGGAACTGCTGCTTTCCCATATCCGACCAGGGATCCAGGGCTGTGCGTTTCCGTGCAGCTGCTCAGAGCCTGTTCACAAAGTCAGTGGGTGACTCATGCTGTCCCTGTGTAACATTATATATTACTGACCAATTCATTGCTTCTGGAATGGCATTTTTAATTCAAATTTGACTAGTTCCTGGTATCTGGCTACCATTGCACAGCTGCCTGCATCATTTAGGTCCCACAAAGGGTTTACAATAGGAAACAGCTGGTCCACTGTACCTTGTCAGGCTCCACTAGCAATTTGTCCCTGCACATGTGCTCTGGCTACCTTTATCACCAACTCTTTTGCTGGTTTTCTTAGCTCTGTCAGCATGAAATCAGTATCACCTCATTCTGGGTCTCGATTCTTGACTATGAACTCAAATCTTTTTGCTACTTTGCTGGGGTTTGCTCTATATATTTTAACTTTTTCCTGCCAACTCTTCAGGTCACTAGTAGAAAAGCAGAAATTCACCCACATGGCTTCTCCTTGGGGACCCGCTGCTTGCTTTAAGGGGTGACTAAAGGCAGAGGTTCCTTGGTTTTATTCCTTGTATGTGTTGTCACTGGGGTCTGTGAAATTGTCCCCTCCCCAGGATTATTCATCTCATCCTCACTGCCATTTGGGTTTCATTCAGGGTGCGGAGTGGTTGGGTGAGGGGGAGTGTACCCAAGCTGGCCTGGGGTAACTCGGCTGTAACTCTTGGACACCTAGAACACAATCTTCCTCATGCTTTTTAGCCAATTTCAAACATCTCTGCCCTATGATCCGTGCTGAACATCTCTTTATTTTCTGCCTGTTATTTCTTTCCAAGGTAAGGACTAAAGGGTCCTGTGGGGCCAAATCAAAGCCACATTCTTTCTGCCACTCAGGTTTATTCTCCAGGGTAAAAAACATGTCTGCATACATCACATGATCTCATTTTTCTTCTTTTCATAAAAATAACATCAACTGTCACAATGGATGATAATTTAAAGTTCCATTAGGGGGTCACTTTTCACCACTTTCTAAGTGATACCAAGGCTACTACCATGGGGTAGACTATTTAATCAGATTACCTTTCTTTGAAAAATTACCCTCCAGGATTCCTCCCAAAGCTTTCTCATAAATGTGCTAAAATACATTCTAGTGGACTCTTTTTAATAACATTTTTACTTCTTGTGTTATTCATTCTTAATGCTATCTTAATTTCCAAACATATCAGTATGTGTAATTACTTCTTCTCTTTTCCTTCTCTTTATGCCCTGTATACTGCACTTAACACACACTGGGTGTCTCTGAGTCACCCAGCACCAATATTCTTTTTTATAGTCCTAACAAGCAATGAAAACAAAAGGATTACACGTTCCACACAATCTACAAGGAACTGGGCTATGATTGGACATAAAACAAGTTCCTTAAAACACTGCCTAAAGTAAAACTCAGGAGTATATATATACTCATGTAAACCTAGAGTTCACAACCCTTGACTTTTGATGTAGTGTCTAAAAGCTTGAGTGACTGCTCGATGTTGTTCAAAGACTTCTCAACCTCAGACGGCCTTGGTGCTGTGCCCATTTCCCTGGGGTGTTGCAGTTTGTGTTTATTTATCAGTTATCTTATAATAGTTTGTTTTCATGTACCCCCTGTTTCTCCCAAGTTGGTTTACCCCTAGGTTTTGCCCTCCCTCAAAGCTGTCCCTCATGCCATTCCCCATTCTTTGTTCCAGCTCCTTCCCTGCCTGTCAAGGTAACCCAGCTCTTTATTCCTGAACCTCCCCTGTTGGTTTTGTCTTGGACCAATCCCTGACTGCACCACCCCTTTGGAATTCCCCTATTGCAGGAAAACCCACTGGCCCATGGCACCTACCCTCTCCTCCCATCTGTCCTAATTAGTCCCAAGCAACTGATGTAATCCCCTCGCTCCTGCCCTGCAGATTCCTTCTTGGTCAATGGTTTGTATCCACCCCCTGAGTTGTACCCCTATAAAATGCCGTGCACAGAAGTGCTGGTGGCTCTTTGCTTCTGAATCCTTCCCTTGGAACAAACCTTTGCCTGTGGAACCTCACAATGGAGGAGCCTCCTCCTTCTCTTTTGCCTGCTCCGTGCTGCAGTTATTAGATCCTGAGCCACTGAGCAGTGGCTCATCAGGTTCAGCCGCAGGCAGAGCCCATGCCTTGGCCGTTCCCCACTCCTGGCACAGCGCCAGAGTTTTCCCCAGAGCCGGCCCGGGCTCAGCTGGGCTGCGTCAATGGGGAACCTGTGCCAGTGCCCGACCGTGCTCTGGGTGAAAAACCTTTGCCTGATATGGAAATGAAACTTGCCCTGTCCCAGCTCCCTGCCCTTTTCTCGAGTGCTGTCACTGCTCCCAACAGTGACAAGAGCTTCAGCAGCCCCTCTGATTCCCCTCAGAAGGATGTTGGAGACCACAGTGACGCCCTTTACTCTCCTCCTGGCTGAATAGACTAGATTGGCCTCAGCTGCACCTAGGGCTGCCCCTCCAGACCACACTCCATCCTTGCAGTCCTCCTTTGCATTCTAGATAATAACTTACTATCTTCTTATACTGTGGTGCCCAAAACTGCCCCTGTCTGCTTACAGCACTTCTCCTGGCTGCTGCTTCAGGGTGCGGGGACCATAATCAGAGACACTGAACAGCTTCTCCTCCCAGAGTTATCCTTATCCTCTGTACTTCCACGTGTCTGCCTTCATGTTCACTGGGGAACCTCCGTATTTCTGGACACCCATTGCTGTGCTCAGAAGGGACACAGTTTTGTTTGGACATGAGCTGCCACAACCAGCAGTGAAGGCAGCAACTGAAGCCGAGAATATCAGAGATTGGACAGATTCTATTTTTTCCAGAATGCAGGAAAAAGAGTGAGAAAAGCATAAGGAAACATCACAGTGTTACTTTGCAATCTAATTGCCCTGGGAAACTCAGAAAGGGATGGTGTTGTGGTGCTACTGCCAATCCCTTCCGTGAAAAAAATACATTTCAGGAAGGAGCAACATCATCTGGCAGAGACCAAGTGTTGCCAGCAGTTGCTCCAGGTGCTCTGCCCATCAGCCCCTGTAGGAAGGAGCACAGCCCCCAATGCAGGTGGGCTTTGGCTCCCTGTGGCACAGAAGCCCCCCAGGGGCACAGGTCTCTGGGGCAGGAGACGGGCACCAGCGCTGCCAGGGCTTGGGGGGTGGCACCTCTGCTTGGGCAGGGACTCTGCCACAGCTGCTGCTGTCAGCGCTGCCCGGGCCCCAGGGCTCAGAGCAGCATTCGTGCCTGGGCCCACACGTTCCTTGTGCATGTCACACCCGCAGGTTTAGGATGGCCACGGGCCGGGACGTGTCCCAAGGAGGCCGTGCCAGCTTCCCTGGAAGGCCCCGGGCCCTTCCCAGCACGGCTGCGTTGGCAGCCCTGGGGGCTCCTTCTGCTGCCCTGAGCCCGCAGAGCAGGGCAGCGTTTGCTGATGCTCTGAGCCCTTACTAAAGATCCTGTGGGGCTGTCTTAGACACCTGGGGCCAGGCATTCCTTCCAGCCTGGGCCACTTTGGCTGGGCTGGGGGTGGCCCCAGGGCAGGCGGCAGTGTGTGCAAGGGCCCTGGCTGGCACGCTGCAGCACGGTCACCGTGCCATGGAACGGAACCCGGTGTCCAAGGCCCCTTTGTGACACGTGGGAAATAGAAGCTTGCCCGGGAGCTGGGAACACACAACGGGGCACAACGGGACAGAGCAGTGCCGTGAGGAGCCCCCACACAGCACGCTCGTTCCCGTCTGAGCCCGAGCTTTTCCGCAGCCTTGTTCCTGCAGCTGAGCTCGAGGCCAGAGCACAGGACTCGGTGACCCGTGGCCTTGCGAGGCTTCTATTCTGCAGCTGCCCTCAAGGGCAGAGTGTGGGACTTGGTGCCCCGGAGCTTTCCCAGGGCACCTCTCCCGCAAGTAGCTCCAGTCAGAGACATGGAGCAGAGACCCCCGAGAGTGCCCAAGATGGCCTGGCTGGAGGAGGAGGAGGAGGAGGAGGAGGAAGAAGGCCCTGGAACTGCCCCAGCACAGGAGACTGAGGAGGTGGTGCCTTTCCATCCACCCCAGGAGGGTGAGTGGCAGAGTTGGGCTGCAGGGCTGGAGCCTGCAGCCAACTTGGCCCCATGCCATGCCATGCCATGCCATGCCATGCCATGCCATGCCATGCCATGCCATGCCATGCCATGCATCCCATCCCATCCCATCCCATGCAATCCCCTGGGGAAATGCCCACGGACAGGATGGAAGAGGGCCCAGGCAAACACCCCTCAGTGGCCATGCTCCATCCCCTGGGGCATCCTGGGGCTCTCCCTGCCTGGGCAGCGCAGGGCTGGGCTGTGTTCTCCGGCCTCTCCCGCAGCCCCTCAGCTCTGGCTGTGCTCGCTCTTTGCCAGATGCAGCCCTGGAGCGCACACAAGAGCAGGAATCCAGCCGTGGCCTCTTCCGCAGCACAGCGCAGGTACCTGCAGCCACCCCCAGCTGGGCTGGGCCTGCTGTCCCTGCTCAGCCCAGCACCGTGTGTGCAGCACTCCATGCAACATCCCCGGCCTCCTGCCCTTCTCCTACAGTTCATCTGCAAATTCAGGAGGAGAATGCAGGAGGAAGTGACCATCGCCAGGGGCACTGGGCTCCAAGCATACTCGCCCATGTTCCAAAGCAAGACCAGCGCTGCCCTCCTGTCTATGCTTGTACAGGAAGATTTCTACTATCCCGACCAAGTAAGCAGCCTGTGGGCAGGGTTTGATCCTGCCAGGAATTGCTTGGCCTCCCAAGTCACGCATGCTGGTTGCTGTGAGCCTTTGAGGCCACATGGCAGTGCGCTGGGAAGGGAATCATGTCTCTGGGCAAGCTGGGAACATTGCTCCCTCTGGCAGCTTCCCAAGTCTCCCTGTGCCTTCTGCAGGTGCCCGCCATGGTGAGGTTCATCCACCAGTGGCTCGTGGCCAATGACTGTGCTGAGCCCAGGCTGGACGAGGCCCTGCTGGATCTGACGGAAGCACAGCCAGATGACGCAGTCCTGACGCTCCTGCGTGTGGCCCCGTCCTGTGACAGGTATGGGGCCCACCTGCCCAGAGAGCTCAGGCCTCCCCAGCCCATCACCCTGTACAGCCTGCCACAGGTGTCTCAGCAACAGAGACTTCCAGGGCCCTCTGGCTGCTGCCTTTCCCAGCCCTGGCACGTCGGCCCCTGAGCCTGCTGCCATGCTCCCTCCCTGCCCCTCAGGGCTCTGTCCCCACAGGCCTGGGCTGCCTGGCTGCTGCTGGCCAGGGCCAGTGGGCAGAGGCAGAACTGGCAGCCAGCTCAGCTCCCCCCGGTGCTGTGTCTGAGACCCCACCTGAGACAGAGCTCTGACCCCGCAGAGCTGCCATGGCCATGTGGAAGACCATCATGGGCTCAGCCAGGACTGCAGAGCTGGCACAGCTGACCCTCCTGGATGTGCTGGGGAGCTGGCCAGAGCACAGCACGTGCACCTCCGATGGGGACCAAACGGCTGTCTTTGGCCTGGCTGTGAGTTTCTGCAAGTGGCCTTTGCTGGCCCCAAGGCCGCCTCTCCAGAGCTCTCCATCCTCCTTCCCCCACTACATCTGCCTGTCTCAGGCACTGGCCTGAAACCTGGCCCATGGGCAGCTTCAGGCCCAGCTGGCCCCGTGCTCCCCCTGCCTCTCTCCGGGCCTCTCCCTGCCACGCTCGGGCCCTGCCACACGGACGCCTGGGCACTGAGCGCTGTCTCGGGGGGCTTTGTCCTTTCTAGGCAACCGTGGTGATGTGGAAGATCCTGCAGGTGCCCTGTCTGCCACGGATATTGAAGGTGTATTTCCCCCGCCTATTTGTGCATCTGCTTTTCCAAGTGTTCTCCAGCACAGAAGAGATGCCAGAGGAGGTCGATGCCTTCTGGAAGGGATGTCAGCAAGAGCACGGCCTTGCCACCAGCCCCAACAGGTGCTCCATCCCACTCTTCCTGTCCCTGCCATGTGGCCTGCCAAGGAGCCAGTGCTGCCAGCGTGACCTGGCCTTTGCTGTGCACACAGGTTTGCAGTGCGCACCCTGAAGTGCCTGCTCTGCCTTCTCCGCTGTGAGCATGTGGTGGTGGCAATGGAACGCAGGTGTGGCTGGGACACGCTGCTCTCTCTTGACACCCACCACTTTGCTGTGGCTCTGCTGGCCAGGTGAGAGCCCCTTCTCCCCACTGCCTCTGACATTTGTGCTCTGTGCCCAGGTGTCCCCCAAACTGCCCATGATCATGGGCCAGAGGGCCTTGTCACTGAAGGACGGCCAAGCAGACTGCAAAAGGCTGGCAGAGGAGGGTGCCCATGAGCGACCAACTCCCAAATGGCCCACATCCCCTTGCTGGAAAGGTGGTGGGGAAAGATGAGAACTCTGAGAGTCACTCCTGGGAGAGATTTGCCCCACTGGCTCAGGGTCTTGTTTCCTTTTTCCTCTCTTTAGAGAAATTTGCCAGTCAGCCGTACACTTCTGTTCCGGGATTGCATTCTACCTGCTCGCCCTGCTCGGCCAAGAGATGCCATACTGGGATTTCCCTGCCCTGGCATTCCTTGTGGAGGTGAGCCTCAAGGCCAGCGCTGCCTCCCAGCTCTCTACCCTCTCGTAGGCACAGCTGCCAGGACGGTGCCCGTGCCCTGTGCTGCTGCCTGGGCCCAGCCCTGTGCAGTTCCTGGCTCCTGCTGGCTGGGTCCCTGTCAATGCCCGGTGCCTTTCAGGTCCTTGAGTGCCTGGACTTGAGGGAATGCAGTGACAGTGTTCTGGAGATCATGGCACGGAACCTGCAGAGTGAGCACAGGGCCAGGCGTTACTTGGAACTCAGAGGCCTGGTAGTGCTGGGCAAGAATCCCTTGATGGTGAGAAAGGGGCAGTGGCTGAAGCCGTGCAGGCAGCATGGGGCTGGGCAAGGCAGTCACTTGGCCTTGCCTGGGCTTGGGGCGCTGGGGCAGCTGCTCCCAGCTCTCCTGCCTCTCGCTTCACTTCAGCTGCCCCAGTGCTTTGGGACAGGCCTTTGGCCTCTGGGCCCTGCGGCAGCAGGCTGGCCTTTCACCAGCTTGTGTTCCGCACAGGCTGAAGAAATGGGGAGCCTGACTGAAAGTCTTGTGGAGCTCCTGCAGGAAAATCATAGCGACATGATCAGGATGACCATTCTTCTACTCAGATATTTGCTCCTGGATAATGGTTCTCCAATAGCCACCCCCATTGCCCTGCAGCTGGCTGAGGCGCTCCTGCCACTCTTTGACCACGTAAGGCTCTGTGCCCACAGCCTCGGCCACCGGCTGCTGCCCGGACACTTGGTGCCCTGTGCAGATGCAGGCCTGTGCCCTGGGGGGCCTGAAGCAGCTGATGCTGAGGTCTTTTGCCCTTCCTTTCATACAGGGTGATATCCAGGTGCAGCTGAACTCCATGTGTGTCTTTCAAGAGATGCTGGACTTATTAACAGAAGATGGAAGAAAGGCCCTGAAGTCCCACGTGCGCCAGAGCCTGGTGCCACTCTACTTCCACTGCCATGATGAGAATCAGATTGTTGCTAAGGTGACGACCTGTGGCCACCTGCTGTCCCCGTGGGAGGGGACTGGGCTGCCTCCTGCCCTGGCACCTTGCGGGCTGCAACCTCCTTCAGGCCGTGGCACTGGGATGCTCCTGTGCCCTGGCCTGTGGGGCCATCTGTGCCTCTCTGCTGCTCTCCAGGCCTCCTATGTAGTACTGCATTCTTCAGCCAGATTCCTAAAGAGGAGGAATCTCGAAGAAATGCTCCAGGTGGATCAGACATGGAGGTTTGGCGAGTGCCTGGTAAGAGGAGCCGAGAACCCCCAGGCTCAGCCTGGAGAAGGCCCCGGAGGGCGGTGCTCAGTGTGCGGGACCGGGCAGCTGTGCCCCTGCCCGCTGCTGCAGCCAGAGCCGCGCGGGCTCTTCTCCAGGCTCCCGTGGGCCCGAGCCGGGTGCCCATGGAGCCCCGGCCCGGCGGGGCTGCGGGCCGGCACCGCGGCTCCCCGGGCAGCAGCCGGCCCTCTGCCCCCTGCCCTCGGGAGCCCTTGGCCAGCGGCTGCTGGCCGCGCCTCAGGCCTGTGCGGCCAGGGGAGGCCGGGGCTGGGCGCAGGCAGCACCCGGCCCAGGGGCTGAGCCCGCGCCAACCCTTCCCTCCTGCCGCTCTTTGCAGCTGGCAGAGCACAGGAGCAGAGCGGCCGAGCACCTGCGCCGGGCCCTGCGCTACCTGCGGAGCCCACAGGAGCCCTTGCGAGAGGCGGCCATCAGGTTCATGGGTGAGCCACGAGCCCGGGCTCCCCCCCCGGCCCGGCCCGCCGCAGCTCGGCCCCAGCCCCGCCTGCTGCCCCGGCAGCGCCAGCCGGGCCCGGCGCCGTGGAGCCCCGCCCGGCCTGGGCATTGCTGCTGCCGCCCTCTGGCAGCCGTGCCCTGGGGCGGCAGCGTGCGGCAAGGGCCCGGGCTAAGCCCTGCCGGGCCAGCAGCCCGTGTGGCCGCAGCGCCGGCAGCGCCGCCGGCAGGGAGCTGTGCCGCTGGCGCCCTGACAGGCTCTGTGTTCACAGGCATGGCCGGGTGGCACCTGAGGGGGCAGCAGCAAGAGCTGCAGCTGATCTGCACTGGTGAGTGAGGCCAGCGGGCTGACAGCGGGGGCTGCCGGGGACAGCTGCAAGCCCTGCCCTGGCTGCGGAGGGCTCTGCTCCCGGGGCCAGAGCACCCTGAAATTTCAGGGCCACGTGAGCCATTTGTGGCCAGCAGCTTCGGGCTGATCCCCTTGCTCCCTGCTCCCTCCTGGCCATGGCAGGAGCCGGCTGCGATGGCCCAGACAGGGGGCTCTCCTTGGCTCCCCACAGATCTGGGATCTGACCTTGGCTCTGTTTGCCCAATTATCCTATCATAAAAATCAAACAATATTTGAGATAGCAGCAATTTCAATTGAATAGTTCAGAAAATATATCTTGACAATATAATTTGATTAAAAATAAGGGATAATCTGGTTGTAATAATAGCGCATAAGCAAAGGATAACCGCGGGCCATGGAGTGCAGGACCCTTGCCACGTCATGTATGAGCTTTCCAAGTGAAGATTCCCCCCTTTTATGCCATGTGTCAATGTCATCTCTTCCCATTTTCGATTCATCACACTTCTACCTTCTTAACCCTCATCACCACCTTTAATGCGCATGCTCCACCGCTCGTTTTGGTTGTCGCACAAGTCTTTGGGGGTCATTTTTTGATGAAGGCCTCTCCTCTTCCTTGATGTCCTTTAATTCACCTTTGGGTTACACATGCGCACCAAGCCAGTACAATGTAATCCAAAACTAACATATTACTACATTTAAGCATCAAAGCAATAAATCTCTTATAGCTGGCATTTTCCTGGGACCCAACCAGATTTTCCCTTCTTTCTGTAATTTTTAGTAACTGTTATCTCTTGCTTTTTCCTCCTGTCCTTGAACATCTGCAGGGAGGGGGGGGTGGAACCCCTCCTCTGCCTTTTTTCTTGGCATTACAACTTTTACCTGTTTTATTATTACTTCCAAATATTAAATACTGCATCCATATTGATTACTGTTTCAATTTTGTCAGCACAAATCATACCTATTTACCACAGCTCTGTTCCTCTCTCTTGCAGCCCTTGAAAGCCTGACAGAGGACATGAGCAGTGCTGTGTCAGAGCTGGCATTTCAAACACTGCATGTCCTCCGAGCAACAGCCAGTGGGCGATATTCCATCTTCCAGAGGCTGCACGATCAGCTGCGCAGGGCATGGATGACTCGGCCTCGTCTGTCACGGCTCGGCTGGCTGCACTGCTGGAGCTCTGAGGAGAGCTGATCCGGGAGGCTCTCTTTGCTGGGGCAACCTGAGCCAGCGGGGATTTTTAGTTTTCTTTAAGATTTTTCTGTTGTTCCATTCTATTTTTTACCCTATGTAAATATAGACTGTGTTATAATACAAAGAATCTCAGGAGACTTTTTTTGCTGCCCAGGGTCTGTAGGGCAGAGGGGAAGAGGGGAAAAGGGTGCTTGTGCTCAGCCAGCTGCCCAGGCATGCGGTGGGCAAGGGGAAATGGCCAGAAGCCCCTTGGCCTTTGGTGGTTCTGCTGAAGCCTTTGTGCTGCCCACAGAGTGGCTGGGCAGGGGCCAGAGCTGCGGGGATCCCTGCCAGAGCGGTGCCTGGAGATGGCCACAAGCCCTGTGCCAGGCAGGAAGCGCCATCCGTGTCCTCCTGCCCGTGTGCTGCTGGCTGCCTTGCCGAGGGCTCCCAGGTGCCTCTGGATGAGGCTGCTCTGGAGCTGCTGTGGGGCTGCGGCGCTGCTGCTGGGCAGCTTGGCCAGGCTGGGGCAGGGCCTGAGGGGCTGGGGCGCTGGCAATCCCTGAGCAATGGGCTGTCAGAGGCCACAAGCAGCCCCCTGGCAGCTGCCTTGTTCCTGACAGCCGGCTGCTCTGGCGCTTCCTCAGTGGGCAGTGTGAGGGACCCCCTGGAATCAGGCGTGGAACCCTGGCCCCGGCCTTTCAGGGCTGTGAGGCCAGGAGTTGTGGGGCTGGGCGTGTGCCCTTCCTATGCTCCAGACTGGAGCCCCCGGCCCCTCAGCCTTAGGCATTGAGCTCCACTGTCTGCTCTCTGAGTCTTGTTCCTCTTGCTGTGGTGGAGGCCGAGTTCTGTGGCTTTAGGCCCCATTGAGCTAGAAGAGCAGCAGCTTTGAGCCCAGAGGGTCCACAGAAAGGCCCTCTGGACAAAGGGCATTGCTGGCATTCCCAGGGCAGGGACACATGAGAGTGGCAGGCACCTTTGGGTGCCACGCTGGCTTTGCACTTGATCACCTCCCTGTGTGCAGGGCTGGCTCTTTGCTTTGCTGTCCTTGGCCTTTTGCCGTCGGTGAAAGGCCCTGTCTCCAACATCTCAAGGGGGAAATGGAGCTCTCCCGGCCCTCAGCCCATGCTGTAAGCAGAGCAGAGCCTTTTCCCCAGCCCTGGCTTTCTGCTTGCTGCTTGCCCCTGGGCACCATGACCCACTGCACTCGCTCTGAGTCACCCACAGGATGGCTGGTGCCTCTTGATTTGCTGACGGGATGTGAGGGTCACTGAGAGAAAAGTGGGTGTCCCAATGCTGAGGGCACATGGGGTCACTGAGCAGACTTGAGGCTTCCCCAGCAGGTTGCAGGTGCCTTTCTGTCACTGAAGGGAAGGCAGATGCCCCGTGGGTCGCTGAGGTGTCATGACAGTCTCTGAATGGCATGCAGATGCCCTGCATGCCACTGAGGCCAGCGAGAGTCCCTGAGGGGAGGCGGGTGTCTGTCTTGTCCCTCAGGGTGAGGCGGTGTCACTGAGGGAAAGTGAGGGGGACACGGGCACGCCGCGTGTGGCTGAGCGCACATGCCGCTGGCTGAAGGGACACCAGGGCCGCTGAGGGGCCGTGGGCTCGCCCTGAGGGACACGGCAGGGCCGGGCCGCTCCCCGCTGCGCCGCCGCCGCCCGCTCCCCGCCGCAGGGAGCGTTTCCCGCCCAGGCGCGGGCGGCCCCGCCCCGCCGCTCCCCTCAGCCGCGGGCGGCAACTCGAACCCGCTGGGGCCGCCCCGCGGGGCCGGGCGCCGGGCGGCCTTGCAGAAGCCCCGGGGGAGCTGCCCTGGGGCTGCCCTGCGCTCATACACACCGAGGAGCATGGGCCAGGCTTGCCTTAGCACCAGGGAGTGTTTCACTTGGCCAGGGGTAAAGCTGCAGTAGCTTCCAGGGAGAGAACTTCATAGCACAGGAATGCTGGAATTACCTGGTGCCTCCTGTACGGCATGAAATGAACATTTGGGCTTTCCAGTTGAGGTAATCACTGGACTGTGAGAATAATGAAATCAGAGGTGAACTGTCGAGTACATGTAGTAAATATTTGAGCAGGAAAATTTGAGGTGATCTCTAGGAAAAAATTACTTTTGAGGAAAAGTCTGAGTAATTTCTAGAGGGCACATGGAGATCATTTTGTGACAAAACCTGAGGTAAATGTTAGGGCAAAGACAGAACATTTGGGGGTAAAATCTCAAGTTCTCTGGCTTCCCACTGCCTCATCCCATGCCCCAGCAGGGGAGCTTTGCCCTCCCTGTGCCCAGCCAGCCCAGCCTGGGCACCTCAGGGGTGCCCCCACCCTCCTGCTGAGGCCCGGCCTGGAGGGCTCTGCCGCAGGCCTGGGAGACGCTCTGGGGAAGCGCCAGAGCAGCCGGGTGCCAGGGACAAGGCGGCTGCCTGGGGGCTGCTTGTGCCCTCTGACACCCAATTCCTCAGGGCTTCCCAGCACCCCGGCTCCTCAGGGGCCTCCTGGTGTTCTGCCAATTGACTGAGGTGATTTAAAGGACACATCACTGGAAATAATGGTCTTCTTTTACTGGGAATATGAAGGAACCACAATGTAAGATGATAATAAAAATAAAAAATGTGCGCTTGATTTTAGTAACAAGCAAAAACAAGCAAGGTAGTGCATCTAAATCAGTACGGTTAGAGAGAAAGGAGAGCGATTTAGAAAGATGCATCACCAATTGCCTAAATTGTTTCTCGTCTTGCAGATCTGCACTTGCTGGGGAGCCACATTTTACACCAAGGACCTGGGGAACCATTCCTAGCAATTGGGAAAATCCTAGGTGCTCCATCCACCCATAGATGAGGTCTCCAAATTTGCCCCAAAAGCTCTGTCTTCCTCCCCTCTGCTGCTTTGTTTGTAATGATTTAATAAGGAGCACTATTCTTCCCTGCAGCAAACACAGGCACGTGGTATTTTATTACCTTGATTAGGGCCCCTGTTTGGAATTTCTTTGCTGTGTTTCCTTCTTTGCAGGCTTGTTGCAAAACTTGGAGAAGTCAGTGTGAGAACTGGACTTTGTGCTGTCAACATTCTGAGTGTTGAGCCTGCACCAAATCCATGCAATTCTATGGGAAGAAAATAATAAGGACAAATGGCATGATTGAAACAAGGAAATGCTCTTGGCTTTGGCATTTTATGTGCACAAATGCACACCAGGAGAGGAAGAGCAAAGCAGGTACAAGCTCCCAGTGCTTGCAGAAGAATGAATGGAAATAACTTCCTGTTTAGGCTGGAAATGAGGAGAAAATTTGTACCCATCAGAAAGGGGTTGAAGTGGAGCAGCTGCCTAGTGACAACAGACAGGTGAAGAAGTGAAACCTCAAATTAAAGGCTTTTAATGTGGAGTTGTTTGGACGTTGGGGTCTTTAGAAGCAGGTCTTGTGAGTGCCATGGACAATGCAGGTGGCTTCCCAGGGGAGCATCCCTGTCCAGTGCCAGGGATCTGCTGCCCTGGTCCCACAGAGGGATTTGGGTTGTACCTGATGGCCCAGCAGAGCTTGGGGAATTCCTCAGTGTTTTCTGGATTTGAATGGCATTTGGGTCAAATCCAGTTTCTCCTCTGAGGGATGGAGTCTTGAGCTCTCACAGGTTTTGCTTGAACATTTCTTTCATCTGCCCCCACCCCAAACCCCCCAGCAGATGCCCTGCTCCTGCCACTCTGTGTCTCCCACAGCTGGGATCCTCAGAACTTTTCCCTTACACTAAAAGAACTGGAAATTGGCTGGGTTTTGTTGCCTCTTGGCAACAAAATTGTCTCCTATTGTGCAGCTCGGGGGGAAAGAAACCTCTTCCTGCCTTCAGTCTGCTGCAACCAAGTGTTTTGTTCCTCTTTGTGAAGAGCTAGGAAGAAACACTTCTTTTTAAGATGAGGGAGCCCAATTCAATTCCCTTAGCATTTTGAGCAAAATAACCAAGTGATTTATGTTGAAAGTCACTCCAAAATTTGGAAGAGATCTTTTTAGAAAATATTTCTCTTGGTGACTGATTAGGAGTGGGTATGGGAAGAAACTCTTTGCATTGAACCACTCAAAGCAGTAATTTCTTCCCAAAAAGTAGATGTAATTCCATGTTTTGGGTGAAACAAAGTAAGTAGCAGTGGACCAAAGGAGCTTCAAGCTGATCTCTATTTGCTGCCAATGACTGAATTAAATGTACAGGGTTCCTGTCAGCTCTGCCAGACAAAATGTTGCATTTGGGTTCTTGGGGGTTTTGTCAGAAATCTTTGTAGCATGAATAGTTCATGGACTTCTCTCTGCTGGCTTCAGCCATTCCTGCTGTCCATCATACCTTGCTATTATAAGGCAGCTCTTTTCATTATGTTGTCTTTTGATCCAGATATCTGAGCCTTTTTCTGCTTCTAGTGCCAGTTTTCAGTAGGACAAACATTTTCTTATCTGTGAGTGTATTCAGTGGTGGCCACACAAGTGAAGGCAAGGAGCTGGCAGGTGATAATTGATGAAACTTTCTATCATGGGAAAAACCTCAGCATTCAATTTCCATCTCCTTAGAAATCTCTATTTCTTTTCTTGTCTCTTGTGCTCTTTGTGGCTGGTCTGAGGTTAGTGCTTGGAAATGCAATGATACGGATTCCAATTCTTTTGAGAGAGAATAATCTTGTACACAAAGCCAAATAAATTTAACTTTTCAATATTAGAGCAGTGTGACATCCAGGCTGGGGACCTGGCAGTGGTTGGTGCCTGGCCAGCCTCAGAACACAGAGTTTGTCTGATTTAGGTGAAATTTCATTCATTGGAGAGAAAGTAAAATTGCCTCTTATTTGCTCAGCACTAAAAATCCATCTGAAGCTCATTGCCAAGACTTGCTGCTGAATGATGGGATTAAGCCCTGCCATGGCACCATGAAATGAGAGACTGGGAGAGGAATAATAAAAAAATGCCATTTCCAACCATGTGCAGGCCCTGATCTCCTGCTGTTGGCTTGGTGCTCTCAAAGGGGCTGATTTTGATGGTTTTAGAGGCACTAAGCTGGGCAGTGAAATGCACCTCAGGCAGCAATTGCATCTCTGGTGTCTGCAAGTGCCTTCATCTCCCTTCCTGCTCCTCAGAACTGAAATTCTGCAAGGACTGAGTGAATCTGGGGCTTTGGGAAGGCCCAGTAGTGACAGATTTTGGTGAGATTTGAGTCAGGAGATGGAAGCAGCAGCAGAAGGTGCTGTAATCTTCATCCTTGTGCTCCTCTGCATGCTGATGCAGTGTGAAGGAGGCAGGGATTCCATCAAGCACCTTCTGTAGCTCCTGAGGGAAAAAAACAAGTGGCAAGTTCTTTATTTGGTTAGAGTTTCAGGCTGTGCTGCACCTCAGGGCCAGGCTCTGCCTCTCTCTGCTCCAGCTGGTGCTTCCAAGCTGTCCTCTGTGGTTTTGATTTGCAAACCACCTCTCTGACCAGCTTCCACTTTGCTTTAAAACATTCAGCACCACGTTTGTTGCTGAACGGGTCCCAGAGCTGGGGAGAAGGATTTGAGATGCAATTTGCATCACAGAGTTGTTACAGCGGGGAAAATGTCGCATCCCTCCTGTGCCTGGAGCTGCTCATCTTGTTCTGAACATTGAAAACCTCTTCAGCTTCTCTCATTATACCTAAATTTGATTACTGCTTTGATTTCACACCTCTTTCATGCGGGCTTTTCCTCTCTCCTTGGCTGGAATTGTCAGGCCTGAAAAGAGAAATTTTGTCAAGCCTTGGGACAGTTCCCATTTCCTATCCCTGCTCCTAATGCTGCTTTTAATTATCTTGGGAGCCTGAGCAAGAGGGGAAAATGGGAGAAGTTTAGTGAGAGGAAAAGTAAGGCTCAGAGACCAAAGTGTAAATGCAGATTCTGGGTTAGCAGAGTCTGCGGTGTTGTGGGGATCTGGGCCGTGCAAACTGATGTTTTTCTGTGTGAATGGCTGATTCCTTCTGTATCTTCTGAAATTCCTGTGCATTAGGGCTGGTGCTGGAACTGCAGCCACACAAACTCCCCATGGAGCTGTGTGGGACACAGTGGGAATCATTGATTTGCTGCTTTGGATGAAAAGTTGTGACATGAACCTCAGTGTCAGGGAGGTGGCGCGTTAATGCTGCTGCTGTCAGACAGTGCCCACACACCGTGTCTGGAGACAGCTCAGGAGAAGATGAAGAAAAACCAGGATTAAATCCCATGTGCCACTGAACTCTCTCAGAGATAAACTGCTTGGAGTGAAGTCTGTGAAGTGACTGGGGAGAGCTGCATGAAAGGGACAGCTCTGAGAAGTGTGTGGTACGTCAGTGATGTCCTAATACTGATCTTTGCACAGAGATGAAAAAGTATCAGTTTGCATGGCCTGAATGTCTGGGTCTGGAAATTGTGTGTTGCAGAAGCTGTGCTGAGCTCATCTGGCTCTGAAATATCATCTCTACACCTTAGCCAGGAACAGCATCAGAGTTCTGAGCAGATTAATAAAAATCAATCATAACCCAGAAGCAAACCTTGGCAATACACATCTGTGGCTGGTGAGGACACCAAAAGCTTTCATTACTGTTCTTGGAGAATTAATTCAGCAATAAAAATCCTCTCTCTTGGCATTAGACTGCTTTAGTTTCAGCTCTTGCCCCAGACTATCAATGCCAAGTGTTTCTCTGGGTGCTTGGGGGTAGGTTGTCCCCCATAGCTCTCTGCAGGTTGGTGCTAATTAAAGATGTTCTGTCAGGTTCAGATGTTTTGGTGCCTGACCAGGGAGTGCAGAACAGGGATTCCAAGTGCTGACATTTGCTGTACGAGAAAGTCCAAGGGACAAATATTTGCCAATTAACACCTTTACCTGGGAGGATCAATTCCTGTTGTGCTTGTACCAGAGTCTGGGGCCAGAGGGGGTTTCCAAGGGCAATCTTGGTCCATGTAGGGCTGAGGCTCTGCAGGCTGCTCCAGCCCCTCTGGGTGCTCAGGAGCAGGGGTTGCAGTGCACCCTCATTAGCCCTGGGGCTGCCCAGGGAAGAGCCATGGCTGAGGCTCTGCAGGAGCAGGCAGGCTCAGCCCTGCTCCAACATGGGATCCCATGGCACAGGACACGCTGGGATTTGCCCCTGCAGCTACCAAGTGTGTCCAGAGAAACTGCAGGCAGAGGGTGACCTCAGCCAGTGGGACCCCTCTGTGCACAGGGACCCTCACTCCTGGCGTGGCTGTGCCAGCTCCTCCAGGGACCTCCAGCCCTGGAAACCTGGAGCAAGTGGAAACCACAACTTTGCAAATGCTGCCTGTGCCCAAAGTAAATGCAAAGAGAACTGGGATGTGAAAAAGAAAATTTGTTTATTTCTGGAAGAACAGCAACAATACCGAACACTTTTACAATGTAAGAATATTAATAACAATAGCAATCCATGGAACATATATACATAAGAACCTATCTAGTAAAAATATATGAAACGTATTTACAGAAGACAAAAAAAAAAGTCCTAAATCCTATTCCTGAAGAGAACAAACTGTAAAACCTATGTACAAAAGGGTGGAATTCCTGTCGGGAATGTCCATCAGTCCTGGACGAAAAGCAAGTGTGCCGTGGTCACTCCAATCAGGCACAGAGGGCTCTTCCATGTGCCCCCAGGCTGGCACATGCTGGCACAGCAGGACTTTGCTGCCAGAGCTGAGCCTGGCTGGGTCTGGGATGGAGCTCGTGTGGCCCAGAGCGAGCGCAGGACAGGCTGCGGATGGCACCAGACTCCAGCGCACGGGGTGCCACGTCCCTGAGCAGGGACCAGCCCAGCTCCAGCCTGGCAGCAGGGGACCCACTCTGCCTGTGGGGACCACATGCCTGTCCTGCTGCTGGCATTGGTCTTCATCCCAGGATCATAGGCTCTTCCTCATCTTTCTCATCGATGTCCATGTCTTCAATGTACTCTTCCATTTCCACTTCCATCTTCTCTTCCTCATCCACATCCACTTCCATTTCTTCTTCCACATCCATATCCACCTCCATCTCTTCCTCTCCAGTCTCTTCCTCCATTTCCACGTCCTCCTTTGTTTGAGTCTGGATATCCACGTCCATCTCTTCCTCTCTCTCTGTGACAGCCTGCAGAGATGGCAAAACCTCAGAGTGGGGTCCCTGTCCCACACCATCCCACAGAGCTGCACCCCACCTGGGCAGCTGGCGGTGTCCCCCTCCATGGAATGGCACCGTACCTTCCTCAGGACAAACATAAGCATCCTGCAGCGATGGATGACAAAATCCAGGCACTGGGGAGCTCTCAGGACTGATGGAGGGAGCAGGTGACAAGAAGGGTGGCAGGGGCGGACAGGAGCAGAGTGCAGCGTGGGCTGACACAAGGGCCAGTGGTTGAGTTGTGCTCTTTGCTGGGTGCTGGCAGTTCCACCTGGAACGGGGGATGTGACATCACAGTTTCCAGGAGTCCAGGGCCAACTGAAGTGGGCAGCGGGGATCCCTGGATGGTTGGGCTTGGAAGGGACCCTGAAGATCATCTTGTTCCAAGCTGAGCAATCTTCCCCCAGGCCTTGGGGGAGCCCTGTTGCCAAGGATGGGGCACCCACAGCCTCTGTGCCCAGCCTGGGCCGGTGCGTCACCACCCTCAGTGTAAAACAGCAGCTCCCTCAGATCCAGCTTCAATCAGCCTCCTGCACTTGAAAGCCATCCCCCTTGTCCTGTCAGCAGAGGCCCTGTTGAACACTCTGTCCCCTTCTTTCCTGTGGGACCCTTCCAGTCCTGCACAGCCACAGTGAGGCCTCCCAGGCTCTTTCCAGGCTGAGCATCCCCAGCCCCAGCTGGACAGCAGTCAATCAGATCAGGGCATGTCAAGGCTGAAGGGTAGCAAATAGGAACTGAGAGATGGAAGCTTTAGACTAAGGTTTGCCTCTAAATTGTACAAAAGTAATAACAGTGGAGGGGGAAATGGTGAGACACTTGTTCTTTCTAACTGGTGAATTTTATTTTATTTTTTTCTTCTTTTCTGTCATGCTGACCCAGGTTTTTCTGTTGGAAAGGAAGCTTGGCACAATGTCCACTGTCTTCTCCATTTCTGAAACACAAGCAGAGTCTGGACAGACTGATGATGCAGAGCAAAACCTGCAAATCTACTGGTGATCCTGAGCCTGGGGGTGCAGCTAAACCCAGGCAAAAGTAATTTCTGGAAAGTTGAGCCTGGTTTACATTTTCTTGAGTTTGGCTATGCCAACTTAACCAGTCATTTATAGAAAAGCAAATAAAAAGCTCAAACCAAAACAGACAAAAACCCAAAGAAACAAACCCACGCAAACCAATCAAACAGATAAAAAACCCCAAATAAAACCAAAGGCAATGAGGAGTTAGTATTAGTTGTGAGGATATCACAGCAGGCAAATGGCTGCTTCCCACAGGATCACCATAAAAAGCCACATCTAACAGCTGCTCCAAAATAGACCCAACAGGAGAAAAATCAAAAGTGATACATGGCAACGTTGGGGGCAGCTCCACATGAAGGTGAAGGATGAGCCCTGCTACAGATCCAGCATTCCCTACCCTCCAGGCTGCTGTTTGCTCCTGATGAAAGACCCTTGCAGGACTGTGGCCCCTCTCAGTGCAGTGTAAATCATTGCCACAGCTCTCAGCTGAGCCACTGGCATTGCCAGAGCGAGATCCAGGCACCATCCTGAGCATCTGTGGAAGCTCCTGAGCATCTTCATGCCTGGAACCACAAAACACCTCAGGCTCTCCCTGGACTGGCTTTTCAGGGGAGGTTTCCATATCCCTGGGAGATCTGTTCATCCCTCAACATGTCTGACTTTGTGTACAATGATGCATTTGGGTTCCTCCCTTGCTCCTGTGTGCCAGTGAGAAACCATCCATGTGCATGGAGGATGTTGTGAACAGGAACATTTATTCCTGGATTGCCATTTTGCTTCACTGTCACTCAGCAGAACATTGTCCTTATCTGCGGTAACCGTGACTTTAAAAATCCCGCCTGCGCCGCCGTTCCCGCCTGCCAGCCGACGGAGCGGGGCGGGGTGGGGTGCGCGGTATCGCGGCTCGGTGCGCGGGAGCCGCTCCGTCGGCAGGGACGCGCTCGATCGGCGTTCAGCTCTGCCAGAGGCAGATAAAAAGGCACGGCACCTGTAATAAGTAGCAATACGTTTGTTCATTAATTTAATCAATAGCTAAATAATTATACAATATCAAAGCAATAACTAAATAGCTAAAACTGCTTGATTTTTAAATGTATAGCCACATATGGTTCACATATGGTTGCTTGGCTTGCAGGAATCGTATAGTGCTTTGGGAATTCCATGGTAAAGGAAAGTTCACCTAAGAGGGCACAGAGGAGAGCTGTAATAACAATCCCTAAACTCACAAGAATTGCTTAGGCTTGCAGGAATTGTATAGTGTTCTGAAAATTCCACTCTATAGGTATGCCTTAGAAGGAAAAGTTCACTCAGCGGTTAAAAGAGGAAGACTTGGAGCCTTCATCCCACGACCACCAGAAGGCAGAAAAGACCCCCTAGCAACAGAATGAGCAAGCGCAAAAGACAGACCACGTCATCCCTGGACCCGGGAGAAAAAGGCAATAAAAGGTGGACTTTGGGGATAGGAACGGTGCGAGCCTAGAGGAGCAGAGACTCCCGGCCGCCCAGCGCTGAACTTTGCTTATTCTTGCTTGCATAATAATAATAATAATAATAACAATAAATTTATAAATGTATGATCCTTGAATCCAGTGAATTAATTTATCACAATTTGGTGCCGTGACTCGGATCCAGAAAATGGGGTTGGTTTGAGAATCCTGGGGGGGCGCCCCACCACCTGGTGGCCCTGGCCTTCTCACCCGACCCCTCATTTGGCCTGATGAACCTAAATTCGAGAATAAGCAAGGAAAACACCGGTAACCCTGTAAACTTTGTGCATGAAGATCCGACCGACGACGCAGGATGCGTGAATATACGAGGTGAACCGCTCGGTTGGGGTTGGGATCCCAGAGCACGGTGAATGAGACGTCCAACTGCGGACAACGTGAGAGGGACCCTCTAGTAGTGCAGTTCTCATAGCCCGCGAGGGAGCGAGCCACGACCGAGGGGTTTTGTGTGTGTGTGTGTGTGTGTGTGGAGGTGCCTTGGAAGATGGGGCAGAAGAAAAGCAAGCCTTCTGATCCCATGGGGGAGGGTCCCCAGTTACCCCCAATACCTAAGGACAGTCCATTAGGATTAATGATTAAGTATTGGGATGACTTTCCCTCCAGAAAGGGGAAGGATAAGGCAAAAATGATAAATTATTGTATGGTAGTGTGGGGAGGCAAGAATCTGGATTCAGGAAGTATATACTGGCCTGTTTTCGGATCCTTTGAGGATTGGGTCTGTCAAGCCCTGAACATTTATGTGAATTCTAAAGAGCCGGTGAACTCGGAGGAGAGTGCATATGCTAAATTATGGTTGGTAGAAAGTAATGAGCAAACAGCTAGGCTGTTCCCCCTTAAGGGAAGTCAAGGGGAGGAGGAAAAAAAGAAAAAGTCTCAACCGGAGGAATATGTTCCTATTTATCCTCCCCCGTATATACCACCAGCTCCCCCTGAATCCCCCCTAAACGCATTCCCGGCATCGGCTCCTAATAGACAGCAGGTCACAGACTCCCTGGATTGCAGGAGGCATACTCGGAGTCAGATGAGAACAGTAATTGAGGAAGGAGAGAGCAGTGGGTTGTTCCCTCTCAGAGAAATAGCATTAGGAGGACCTCAAGCTGGGATGGGGTTTGTCACTGTCCCCTTGAACTCAGGAGATGTCCGTGAGTTTAAGAAAGAGATGGGAAAATTATTAGAAGACCCTATAGGAGTAGCAGAAAGAGTGGATCAGTTCCTAGGGCCAAACATATATACTTGGGTGGAGATGCAATCGATTCTAGGAATCCTATTTACAACAGAAGAGAGAGGGATGATTAGAAGGGCAGGAATGTGGATTTGGGACACCCAACATGTTCAAGGTCCCGCGGCTGATGTGAAATGGCCCTTGCAAAATCCCAACTGGAACAATCAGGACCCCAACCATCGTGGTCATATGCAGGATTTAAGAACCATCATAATCCAGGGCATACGAGAGGCTGTGCCCCAGGGACAAAATATAAGCAAGGAATTCAAAGAGTGCCAAGGAAAAGATGAGACCCCCACTTAATGGTTGGAAAGATTAAGGAAGAGTTTTCAGTTCTACTCAGGGGTGGACCCAGAGACACCAATGGGGCAAGCTCTCCTTAAAACACAGTTTGTAGCCAAATCATGGGAGGATGTTCGAAAGAAATTAGAAAAGTTAGAGGATTGGCAGGACAGAGGACTTGATGAATTGCTCAGGGAGGCTCAGAAGGTATATGTTAGACGGGAGGATGAGGCACACAAAAGACAAGTTCGGATGATGGTGGCAGCAGTCAGGGAGGGACAACGAAACGACCTTCCAGCACGAGAAAGAAGTGGCATGCGGAGAGGTCCCCGGGATCTAGGAGGACCCCCAACTGGAGGGAGAGAAGGAACAGTGTGCTACTATTGTGGTGGAAAAGGACACATGAAGAGGGAATGCCGAAAGAGGCTTAGGGATGAGAAAACGTTCAAAGAGGATTAGGGGGGTCAAGGGCTCTATCTATTGGGGACGCAAATGTCATCGGAGCTCTTGGTAAAACTTAAGGTGGGTCCCCAGCAAACCCCCATAACCTTCCTTGTAGATACAGGGGCTGAGAGATCAACAGTTCAATCTTTGCCCCTGGGATGTAAGATGTCACCTTCCACACTACAGGTTATTGGGGCAAAAGGAGAACCCTTCAAGGTTCCTGTAATTAAAGATGTTTTAATAGAATCAGAGAAGAAAATAGGGGTAGGATCACTGCTACTGGTCCCTGAAGCTGATTACAATTTATTAGGAAGAGATTTAATGGCGGAATTAGGGATAAACATAACTATTGAAGAAAAACAGCTGAAAGTCAGGTTGTGCCCCTTACGGGTCACTGACAAAGAGAAAATCAACCCAGAAGTCTGGTATACCCCTGATACAGCAGGAAGATTGAATATAGAGCCCTTCACAGTCAACATTCAAAGCCCAGAAATCCCAGTAAGGATAAAACAATATCCCATGTCAGATGAGGGGCGAAGGGGACTAAAACCAGAGGTAGAACGGTTAATACAACAAGGGCTCTTGGAACCTTGCATGTCTCCCTTCAACACCCCCATCTTACCTGTAAAGAAACCAGACGGAAAATACCGATTAGTACATGATCTAAGGGAAATAAATAAGAGAAAATTGCCTGGTTCCCTGTAGTAGCAAACCCCCACACATTGCTCAGTCAATTGAAACCAGATGATCACTGGTATAGTGTTATAGATTTGAAAGACGCCTTTTGGGCATGCCCCTTGAAAGAAGAATGTAGAGATTATTCTGCATTTGAATGGGAAGATCCCGATACCCACCAAAAGCAACAACTAAGGTGGACAGTGCTCCCACAGGGATTCACAGAATCCCCAAATTTGTTTGGGCAGGCACTAGAGCAAATAATGAAATCCTATACCCCAAACCAAGGAATAACTATTGTTCAATATGTAGATGACCTTTTAATTGCTGGAAAAAGCGAGGAATCAGTTAGAGAAGAAAGCATTAAGCTTCTGAACTTTTTAAGCATCCAGGGGCTGAAGGTGTCCAAAAGTAAATTGCAATTTGTTGAAGAAGAAGTGAAGTACCTAGGACACCGACTTAGTAAAGGAACTAAAACACTAGACCCAGGGAGGGTTAAGGGAATCCTCTCCCTTCCTCCCCCAAGAAATATGAGACAAATCAGGCGGCTATTGGGTCTTGTAGGATACTGCAGACAATGGATTGAAAACTTTAGTGGTAAAGTAAAATTTTTGTATGAAAAACTAACTGCTGAAGGTTTGATGAAATGGACTGAGAAGGATGATGAATCATTAAAACAATTAAAAGAGGAATTGGCTAATGCCCCGGTGCTAAGCCTCCCGGGTGTTAGGAGACCCTTTTATTTGTTTGTTAACACTGAGGCAGGAGTAGCATTTGGGGTACTGGCTCAGGACTGGGCCGGCAGTCGAAAACCAGTAGCATTTATTTCTAAAATACTAGACCCCGTAAGTAGAGGATGGCCAACATGTTTGCAGATTATAGTGGCAACAGCCCTCTTAGTGGAAGAAGCTCTCAAAATTACCTATGGAGGAGAACTGAAAGTCTTTACCCCCCATAACATACGGGCAGTATTGCAACAAAAGGCAGAAAAATGGATAACAGACTCAAGACTTTTGAAATACGAGGGCATTTTACTGTCATCCCCTCAGTTGATACTTGAAACCACCTCTCTGCAAAACCCCGCTGAATTCTTGTTTGGAGATCCACAGGAGGATTTAACTCATGACTGCCTACATATCATAGAAAAACAAACAAAAATTAGGCCGGACCTCAAAGAGGAAGAACTGGAAGAGGGAGAAAAGTTATTTGTGGATGGGTCCTCTAGAGTTGTTGAGGGAAAGCGAATCTCCGGATATGCGACTGTAGGAGGTAAAAATTTGGAAATAATAGAATCCGGACCTTTGAGTCCTAGTTGGTCAGCCCAGGCCTGTGAGCTGTATGCAGTATTGCATGCTCTAAAATTCTTGGAAGCTAAGGTTGGGACCATCTACACAGACTCAAAATACGCCTTTGGAGTGGTACATACCTTTGGGAAAATTTGGGAAGAAAAAGGGTTAATAAACTCCCGAGGAAGAGAATTAATACATCAGGAACTAATTACTCAGGTCTACAAGCTTTAAGAGGCCCAAAGAAAATAGCAATAGTACATGTTAAAGGACATCAAAAGGGTCTCTCCCATTTGATCAGAGGAAACAACACAGCAGACAGAGAGGCAAAGGAGGCTGCTCTCAGAAAATTCCAGGATGAGGGGATAAGGAGAATGCGAGATGATGAGAAAGTTCAAGTCCTGAGCTTCACAGCCCAGGAAAAGGAGAAATTAGACAAAATGGGAATAAAAGAGAATGGGGGTATTCGAAAATTGCCAGACGATAGGGAGGTACTGCCAAAATCTATAGCCCGAAGAATAGTGCAGCAGCTGCATGGCCAGACTCATTGGGGAACCCAAGCCTTAGTAGATCAGTTTACTATTAAGTACATGTGTATAGGAATTTACCATATAGCAAAACAAGTAGTTAGGGGATGTATAACATGCCAAAGAGTTAACAGACATCAGGCTCGAGAAAGGATTCCAGGAGGAAGGGAATTAGCACACCAACCTTTTTCACATGTACAAATAGATTTCACCGAGCTACCGAAAGTACGGAGATACAAGTACTTATTGGTACTGGTAGATCATCTAACCCACTTTGTAGAAGCATATCCTACATCATGGGCTACTGCAAATGTGGTGATTAAAACCCTGCTGGAAGAAATAATCCCTAGCTGTGGACTAGTAGAACTATTAGACTCTGATAGAGGTCCCCATTTTGCAAACAAAGTACTGAGAGAGGTAACCAGGGCCTTGGGCACTAAATGTCAATATCACACCCCTTGGCACCCTCAAAGCTCAGGGAGGGTGGAAAGGGCAAATGGAGAAATCAAGAAGCAACTCACCAAGCTCATGGTAGAAACTAAAATGTCTTGGGTCAGATGTTTACCCATGGCATTGCTAAACATTAGAACCCAACCTAGGACGGATGTGGGAATCTCTTCTTTTGAAATGCTTTATGGAATGCCTTACGACTTAGAACTTCCGGGGAACCATCCTTGCATCCAGGATAGTCAAATTCAGGGTTACATACAACAGTTAATGAAACGGAGGGAGGAATTAAGACGAAAAGGGCTATTGGTACAAAGACCCCCTTTGGATATAGTAATGCATAAGCTTAAACCCGGAGATAGGGTCCTAATTAAGACTTGGAAAGAGACATCCCTAACACCCCAATGGGAAGGTCCCTATGTTGTCCTGTTTACCACAGAAACAGCCATCCCAACTGCTGAAAAAGGCTGGACACATGCCAGTCGAGTGAAAGGACCCATCACTGCAGACACCCCTTGGGAGGTGACCAGTCGCCCTGGAGATCTACGGCAAACCCTTTGGAAGGCACAGGGACCTGCGCCAGCTGGAAACGTGAATGACTGAATTAGGGGACAGAGAGCTGTACCGATTGAGCCTCTTGGTAAGAAAACCCCTACAGGAACTGGAACAGGAGTTCAAGTGCCCTCTGACGTGGAAAACCTGGAATGAACTGACGCTTGCTCTTTCAGTAGCGGCTGAAGTGAGGCGAGAATTATTAAATTACACCGAGTGTCTTAAATGTCGGGAATCTTCTTGTCGGGCATGGGTAAAAATCTTTTGCGGGGGCTGTAAAGACAAACGGTGGATTCTCCAGTCACATTTTGTGGGGAGCACATGGTGTCTTACTTGTGATTGGGATTGGAGAAGAGCAAATCCATTAAGGGCCTTAAGAGAATTTATAAGGATCCCTGGAGAGCGGGAGATCCCTGACAGACAAGCAGTGTCACTAGTTGAAAATCTAGAAGAGAGAAGAGATTGGGCCCTGGCATGGGAATTCCAACACCAATTGCATAGGATCACACGCCAAAACCAGACAGTCATATTAACTACCTTGTGTAAGAAGGGAATCCACGTTCCTCTGGGGTGGCAATTGAGGCCTGACGAGTGGAATAGCACGATTCGTCGCTATTCCTGAGTCTATAAACAACAAAAACGTAGAGAACGTAGGGAAGAACGACGTAACTCTAGGAAGACAGGAGAAAGGGAATAAAAAGGCAGAGAGTGGACCCTAAGTAGGTGTGGGACTCAGGCCCTGTAAAGCTCGCTAGGGACGGCAGAGAGTCTGTCATAAAATCAAAGAAATCCTTTACAGGAGACCCTTTGCCTGGAGGCCGGACAGCCTGCCCTTAGGAGTGGGGGCAGGAGTTAAGGAGATAGCCCAAATAATGCACCCCTGAAGACTCCCCCTGCTGCCGAGAAGATAATGATCCCTGCAGAGCGATGCACCCGGGCTGGCAGGCGAGGCAGAGAGGTGAGGAGTAGTGGGGGAGAGCAACGGAGCACAGGAACAGGAACGGAGCACAGGAAAGCCCCAGGTAAAAGAGATATGAGTACAAAAGGAGAAAGAAATTTGTTGCTAGGACCCTGCCCTGCTTGGCGAGCTCCCTTAATTATTATAACCCTGAGCCTCCCGGCTGCCTGGGGAAACCCTTATCAGCTTTACAAAGAGAACATGATCCCCCTAAATAAAGGGACCCTGACCCCTGACTGGTCTCAGGCCTTTTTGCAATCTACTGGATCTATGGGGAATACCACAGGTTTAAGTTTACTAACATTAGTACTGCATGACAGTCTGCCGTACGCTAGACACGAATGGAAGAAGCAGAAAACCTGGCAACTTCGAGGAGTAGTGGGAGAACAAATTAATATTGGATGTCGAATGGTTAATGGGTCTGACTATACTAACGTGATTGCAATCAGTGTTTCCATGGGTCAGGAGGATAAACAAATAGCAGATTGTGCATACCCAATCACACAAGACTGCTGGCAAAACTTCACATTAACTCACACGGCAGAGGTAGTCTGTCTCTGGTCGAAAGATACACAGGGCCTTTCTTTTAAATTTATAATAGATACTAAAATGCACTCTACCACTGCTGAACCTCATAATATCATCACTCCATCTGCACCACCAGTCATACTCACCCCAAAAATTTTCAGAATTGGACCTTATATAATCAGGAAAACTGGTCAACAACAAATATTATTCAATCCAGCATGGTCTCTCAAACAGGTCAAACTGCTGATGCAGACCAATGTTTCAGACATCCAGCCAGCTTGTTCTCCGTTTTTGTAAACATCCTTTGAAGGCTGGAGCATTTGGCTGCGGAAACGCAGCTCTTTTAAACCAAGGAAACTTAGAGATGTGACTGGTGTTCTAGGTACAGCATTGGGAATCCTGAATAGCATTGATTCGGAAGTACTAATGAACAAATTGGCTGCTACGACTAGAGATCTGTCCAAATTACAGCAACCACTGAAGTCATCTCTGTTAGCCTTGGGGACACACCAGTGGATGCTGTCAAACATTTTGCCAAAGTGGGAAAGAGTAAATGTGAACGATCACAAATTGGTGATTGATGCACTCAGTGCTGCACAAAATAATGTTTCCTTAGCCCTCAGCTGTATCCAGGCACAATTGTGGATGCAGTCAGTTTCTGCCTCGATTATAAGAGAGGGCAAGGAAGGCACTTTCCCCACAGAAATTCGGAAAATAATCTGGGACAATGCCAACGATTTTGAAAGAGAATTCCAATCCTGGTGGAAACTGGTGAATTTACCTAGAATGCTATTTCAAATACAGCTACTGCTTTTGTCTTGACCATACACAATGCCTCTGTACATCTAGTTTTTCCTGGTATTGCATTAGGAATAAACCATGACGGAGCTGTCCTCTATCCTATAGAACATAGGGGATGGGCCCGTCAGTTTGATGACAAATGGCAAACTGTTGATTTGGAATCTTGCATTATCTGAGAACAACTGGGGTTCATCTATGAAGGCAATGGAATTATAGCTCAAGATATCTGTTTAGACACAGAGCAAAACATTTGTCATTTTGAGATTCGTCCTAACGAGACTTCTAAAACAGTTCTTATATACATAGGCAATGGATGTGCGTGTTTTAGAACTATTTGTGATTCTGTGCTTGTAGATGATATTGTGGTGGATACAAAGAATCACTCAAACCTCTGTGCTTGTAACTTCACTAAGATTACAGGGTGTGATATCACTTATGAAGCTAAAGTCACCTCTCACCACCTATTACAATCCAACTACACACTGCTTCAAAGCTAATACCCACTCCGATTGGGATGAACTTCACTCTAGTGAGACAACTGATGCTCCATCAAGACCTGATCCAAATCCTCGAGAGAATCAAGGAAAGCGGACAGAAAACCCTAGTGCCTGTTCATCATGACGTAGGAAAAATACACTGGGTTATAGAGAGGGTAAAGCAAGATGGCGAGCAGAGGTGGTGGGATACCCTGTTCGGGTGGTCTCCTACTACCACAGGTGTCCTAAACAGTATATGCCATCCCATTGTTGTTCTTTTGATTCTGATTGTGCTTGGTTTTATTTTGTCAGCAGTTCTATTCGTTATGAATTGGAATATGATGAAAAAGCTAAGGAAATTAGCATCTATAATTAGTGCACATCACTTAACTGATGAGGAAACTGAGTTAACGCTTGCTAGGAAGGAACTAAAAAGATGTCATGAACAAAATTGGTAAAAAACAAAATGGGGGATTGTAATAAGTAGCAATACATTTGTTCATTAATTTAATCAATAGCTAAATAATTATACAATATCAAAGCAATAACTAAATAGCTAAAACCGCTTGATTTTAAATGTATAGCCACATATGGTTCACATATGGTTGCTTGGCTTGCAGGAATCGTACAGTGCTTTGGGAATTCCATGGTAAAGAAAAGTTCACCTAAGAGGTCACAGAGGAGAGCTGTAATAACAATCCCTAAACTCACAAGAATTGCTTAGGCTTGCAGGAATCGTAGAGTGTTCTGAAAATTCCACTCTATAGGTATGCCTTAGAAGGAAAAGTTCACTCAGCGGTTAAAAGAGGAAGACTTGGAGCCTTCATCCCACGACCACCAGAAGGCAGAAAAAGACCCCCTAGCCACTGAACGTGCAAGCACAAAAGACAGACCACGTCATCCCTGGACCCGGGAGAAAAAGGCAATAAAAGGTGGACTTTGGGGATAGGAACGGTGTGAGCCTAGAGGTGCAGAGACTCCCGGCCGCCCAGCACTGAACTTTGCTTATTCTTGCTTACATAATAATAATAATAATAAATTTATAATTGTATGATCCTTGAATCCAGTGAATTCATTTATCACCCTTCCTTCCTTCCTTCCTTCCTTCCTTCCTTCCTTCCTTCCTTCCTTCCTTCCTTCCTTCCTTCCTTCCTTCCTTCCTTCCTTCCTTCCTTCCTTCCTTCCTTCCTTCCTTCCTTCCTTCCTTCCTTCCTTCCTTCCTTCCTTCCTTCCTTCCTTCCTTCCTTCCTTCCTTCCTCCCTCCCTCCCTCCCTCCCTCCCTCCCTCCCTCCCTCCCTCCATCCCTCCCTCCATCTTTTAAGTGATGTCGGCATTTTTAGATTAGAGTAAAAACTCACTGTCTAACATAGGTGATAAGTATTGAGAAGTTGTTGTAAATAGTGTACACGTAGTTTTTAGTATAAAAAGATAACACCACACAGCTCGCCATGGTCCCTCACAGGCCCCTCATGGCTCCCTCACAGTTGCCCAAGACCCCTCATAGCCCCTCACTGTGGATGCCGTGGCACAGAGAGAGAGAAACAGCAAGTGTTTCTCACAGCAGCTTGTAAGAATTATTAGCAAGTTGTAAGAATGTGAGAACTTAAGTATAAACAATCTGCAGGTGGTGTTCTTCTGCTTCATCTTTCTCTTCTTCTCAAGGACGGTGTATAAAGAATGTTTTTTTTAATGAGCCAATCAAACAGAATATATCGTATCACTCTATAAAAACCGCACGGTTCTCTTGAATTAAACCTTCTTTTAGTCTTTCTGCAATACTGCCTCCTGCCTGTTCCTGTGTCATTCTGGGCGCAAGAGTGACACCTCGCGGCCCTTCATGGCCCCTCAGGGCCCCTCACAGCTCAAGGCTCTTCACGGCCCCTGAGCCGCCCTCGGCCCCTCCATTGGCGCCGCTCTTTGCTGCTGGCCAATGGCGGCCCGAGTCTGCAGTGACGTCACCGCTCGCCGGGCAAAGGAAGGCCTGGGGCTGAGGTGCCCCGGGCAGGCCGGGAATGGGGTCCGGGGGTCCCCGGGCTCATGGAAACGGGGGATCCAGGGGCCGGGAGAGGAGGATACCCGGGAAAGGGGGTGCAGGGGGTGTCGGGGCAGGATAAGGAGGTGCAGGGGGTCCTGCAGCTGGGGAAGGAGATGCGAAGGGTCCCAGTGCCCAGGAATGGGCATTCAAGGGGGTCCCCGGGGGGCTCCCCAAAGCCCCTCCCAGGGGGCAGCAGGAACTGGCTCAGGAGCTCTGGGCAGAGAAAAGGGGGTGACCCCGGCTTGGGGGGGACATGGGGGACTCACACACGCTCCCGGGGGGACACGACCCCCGGGGACCCCCCTTCACCTTGTCCCGCAGGGGAGGCCGAGCCCCAGCCCAGGCAGACGAAGCCCCCGAGCCCCGGCAGCATCTTGGGGGGCGTGCGGGGCCGGGAGGGGCAGGATCCGGGAAAGGGCGGCGGCTGCCGGGTGCCGCGGCTGCCTGGAAACCACGAAGGCGGCGGCAGCGTCTGTGACAGCGGCGCGGCCTCAGTTGCCTGAGAACGTGGCCCTGGCTGGTTGTGCGCACCCTGGGCTCCTGCAGGCGGCTTCACTGGGCGATTCGCCAGGGGAATTGTTCGCGGAGCATTGGCCTCTGCAAAGTTCCTGAGCGTGCAGAGCATTGGCCTCTGCAAGGAGTTCATCAGCGTGCAGAGCATTGGCCTCTGCAGAAAGTTCCTGAATTTCCTTTGAAGGTAAAGATTGACTCAAGTTGAACTTTTTGGTTTTGTCTCATCTGCACACTGAGAGAGAATGCCAAAGGGAAATACAGGATGGGATAATGCCCGTCTGCTGGTGCAGCAGTTCAGTGGTCTGCACTGCCACAGACATGTTTTATGAAAAATCCTTTGGGTTTTTTCTCCTGAGAAGCTGAGAGAGCTCAGGAACAAAATTTAAACAATGGTTATCTGCTGCTGTGGAATGCAACAGGTGCATCTGTGATTGGTCTCCTAGAGTTGTTTCTAATTTATGGCCACTCACAGTCAGCTGGCTTGGACTCTCTGTCTGAGACACAAGCTTTTGTTATTCATTCTTTCTTTTTCTATTCTTAGCTAGCCTTCTGATGAAATCCTTTCTTCTCTTCTTTTAGTATCATTTTAATAGAATACATATCATAAAATAATAAATCAAGAGTCAGATCCTCATCTCTTCCCTCATCCTAAGACCCCTGTGAACACCACAACAATGCACAGCTTAGTGGATGAACAATATATGCTCTACTGATTGTGCTTTTTTTTTTGCACTGAAGGAATGCAACATTTTCTAAATGTACTGGTCTTTTTTTTCCCGCCTAGTGGTTGCTTAAACTGCTGAAAGGTGAATGAGGTCTGTTCAAGTTTCATCAATTTTCAGTGGGTTATTATCATCTGGTTATTACAATTATTAGAGAGAGGCCTGTGAATTGAGGTGCAAATGAGACCATATGCCAAAATCAATAGTCTGGATTTTATGTAACAGTAAATAGGAGGAAGAGAGAGAGAAAGGAAAAGAAAAAGAAGAGGGGCGGTGGCGGGGGGGGGGGGGGGGGGATGGGGGGTGGGGAAGAAGGGGAAGAAGGAGAGTGACAGAGACAGATGAAGTGAAAAACATCACCATTCCATGGATCCCATTGGCATACCATCAAATCTTCTTCTGGTCTTCTCTGTGGTGAGCTCTCGCAAAACCTAAGACTCCAATGGATTCATGCAGATTTGGGCAAGGTGGGACCTCCCAGGTGCCTCCCTGGGGTGGGGCAAGTTGGACTCTGTCTATTGCTATTTTCAAATAATATAAAATCTTTAGCATCTGTCTGTCCTTTGAGTCTGGCATCAATTGGCTTCTGGATTTTCAGATCTGTTGTGTTACTTTGCGTGCCCTGCAGTCGTCTGGTGCAAGGCCTCAGGAATGGGTCTGGGGGCACTGTGGAGGTCTTTGATGGGAGGTTTGTGTGTAAACCTGGCCTCAGCAGACGAGTCTGTGGCTATGACTTGCCCACCTTGAAGGCAGACAGAGCTGATTTTCAGGACAGCTGCTGGGTTTGGCTTTGTTGTGGATAGGTTTTTCTCTGCAGCCTTGTTTACTTCTCCCCAGCCCTGAGCTAATGGGACAATAGTGTCACCTTTGTCTTGTCTCAAGTTCCCTTCGGCAGCTTAACTCACAGTGCCAAGTTCCAGTCCAGAGGCATTTTCAGGGAAGGGTGGGCTTGGGTGGTTGCAGCCTCTTTATACAGTTTTGTCCCAATGGGCAGAAAGTCCTTTATAACAACTTTTAAGCCATTAGCCATAACATTCCAGTCTCTCCCAAGTCCTGTGAGGAGCAGCTGAGAGAGCAGGGGTGCTTTAGCCTAAAGAAGAGGATGTCCACTCCAGCTATTTTAAAGTAATATTTAAACTGCAGCTTTGTCTGTTCTAACTATTCTTAATGTTCAGATTTTTAGCTCCAGGTTTCAGTATGATCCATCTTTGAATTGCAAAAGGCAGCCCTATAGTTCAAATAAAGTCCAACTAGAGGCCTAACATACTAGCTACTTACACCAAACAAGCACTTAGCTGCTTTCAAATCATAGAAAATTTTTAGCAGCAGTATATGCCTTGAATCTGCCATGAATTGGGTTCTGGATTTTCAGAGTTCCATTGTTGCTTCTTCCAGTTTTGTTGAGGCATTGTCACTCATCTGGGAGATCCTGCCTTCAAAATGGCTTCTGGATTCCCAAAGAACACCTCGATACCTCGTCTTTTGTCCAGAGAAAGACTGACATCTTTCACTGTAAGTACCTACTGGGCTGTGTTAAGGCTGCAAACTGCCCTGGTGTCCCTGCTCTCCCTGCCCCTGCTTTAGTGCAAGCAAGAAAATGCTTTAAGTAGGTAATAAGCTGAAATATTCTAGTAAGGCTACGAAACACAAGTAATAAACAACACAATTATGAAGGTTTCTTTTTAGGTGAAGAGAGAGGGGGAATTGTGGGAATCCACAAAACCAGAGGGTTTTGGGAAAGCTGCAAAAGGCAGCCTCAGATACACTAGAACTGTGATTAGAGCTAGGCAGCTGCCATGAGTTAGGTCAGCAGAAAAATTATTTAAAAAGTAGAAAAGCAAGGACAAATAGAACAATGGTCTGTGTATTAACGCTTGTCTAGAATAACTCCCTAAGCCACAGAAAAGTTTATCTAGCAAGAGATTAGGAGGGTTAAAGCTTAATAATGGAGCTCTGTGCATTGTGCTTTAAGGCTTACAAGCAGGTATTGTATTCAAAATAAGCAAGCATTGTTTTAACCAAAGGTACGTGTGTTTATAGTGGTTGGATAGAACTACTGTCAATGTGCTTTTGCTTTGTGTGATTGGTCAAGAAACTTATAAAGGAAGTTGTAACATTAAGTTCTTGGTCTGCTGCCTGGGATGTGAGCTGCTGGCATCTTCCCATTGTCATAACCATGTAATGAGAGTGATGCTGGAAAATAAAACAGCTCAAGGCAGTTCCACAGCAGTCCTGTCCCGTTTGTGATTTGTAAATAGCCCCCTGCTGGTGTCAAGACCAAGCTGCCCTTGGGCACCTGAGCATGTTGGGGGGGAAGCTCAGACTCTGCCCAAAGCCCTGTGAGAGAGGGCTGGTCCCAGCTGGAAGAGCTTCCAAAGCAGCTGTTCTCTCCCAGCTCCTGTGTGGGCACAGATCCAGCCCTGCAGACACAGTGTACAGCAAAGCAAGTTATCTGCTGCAGCACATCCAGAAGAAAATGTCTCAGCACCTTTGTGTCCCAGATATCTTTTATGAAAAATCCTTTCCTTAGGATTTTTCCTTCTGAGAAGCTGAGAAGCCTCAGGAACAAAATGTAAACAATGATTATCTGCTGCTGTGGAATGCAACAGGTGGATCTTTGATTGGCCCATGTTGGATGTTTGTAATTAATGGCCAATCACAGCCCAGCTGGCTCAGACAGAGAGTCCAGGCCAGAAGCATTTGTTATCATTCCTACCTCTTCTATTCTTAGCTAGCCTTCTGATGAAATCCTTTCTTCTATTCTTTTAGTGTAGTTTTAATAAATTATATATCACAAAATAATAAATCAAGCCTGCTGAACCATGGAGGCAGATCCTCGTCTCTTCCCTCATCATAAGCCCCCTGTGAACACCATCACACCTTTGTTCTGCAGGATGGTGGAAATCTTCCTGTGCTGGGAATTGTCCCCTGATTTTGGTTTACCATGTGTTGATGGTATCTCTCCCAAAGGAGTTGGCTTCTCTTGAAAGCTCTGGATTGGTAGGAATATTGAGGGCTGCACAGTTCTTTCCTGCTCCCTGGAGCCAGGGCCACAAATGTCCCTTGGTGTCTGGAGCTCACTTGACTGAAGATGCCCCACTGCTGAGGCTCTGTCCAGGAGATCCCTCTGTTTTCTTCTCTGCAGGGGTCTGTGAGCCCAGAGAGAGAAAACAAATGCTAATTAACAGAGAGAACTACAACTTGGACACATTCCTGTGCTCCTCACTCTTGGTACAAGGTTGCTTTCTTGCCTCTCTTGGACTCAGCCAGCAGTGATATCTCCTTGCTGTGAGTTCTCAGTGCTGTACAGGGATGGAGTCAGGGCAGTTCTGAGAGCTCGTCCCCCTTCTTTGAAAAGGTCACTGCCTCAATCCAATGAACCTAAAGAGGAAAGAAATGCCCAAAGAGCAGCAATCCCCAACCATGTCACATGCAATCACGGAGAAGCTGATGGGACAGAGCCATGTGGTTGGAGTATGTGTATTGCACTCTGTATTGTTAATTTATTGGTGCTGAGTATTTCAGCAAGCAACTTCCAGGGCTTCCAGGACTGTCCTGGACAATGTGACCACAAATTGTTCACCAGTGCCACTTGTTCAAGAAAAGCCTTTGTGAACAAGCCCAACTCTGAGGCTCTAGCTGGTTTATTTTTGCCTTTCAGCTGCTTCCCTCTAAGTTCCTGTGGGAGAAGTTTCTCAACATGAAGAAGAAGGCCAGCACTGGCGGGAGTTTTCTACCCAGAACTGGCCCATGTGTAGACCTTGGGAAGACTGGTCCAAAGGTAGCCTTTTCCTGCTCTTCTCCTTTCTGTTTGATGGGAAGTTTGAAGAGGGTGTATGCTTGTGACGGGCTTGCCTCCAGCAAAATACCTCAGTGTGCAGGTGCTGTTGTCATTGCAAGCTGCTGTTAGAGGTGGGCTGGGAGTCCTGATCTGCACTCAGCCAACACAAATAAGCTCTGCTGAAGGTGCCTAAGTGTAGCTGCCATTGCTGAAGCAATGGGGGAAGGCTGGGGACACAAAGGCACAGCATTGCCATGTGCCATTCTCCTGCTGAAGGAGCTACCTCTTGCTTTGGTGTGGTCACCATCAAATGCTCGGGGTCACAGGATTCCCTCTGGAGTGGCAGCATTGGCCTTGGAAGGCCGAGGACCTGCAGGAATTACTTCAGATTTAACAAAACAAATTGCCTTTATGCTTTAGGCTGGAACAATGTGTTGGGCCCTGAGGGGGTGTTAGATTTTGCAGGCTGCCAGATGTACAGGGGAGTGGCCCTGGGCAGAAGGGAATGGATGTGCTTTATCTGGATCAGTGCCTTCTTAGAGGTGTGTTTAAAGCTGCTTTTCTGGCAGGACTGGCTCAGTAGAAAGCACAGTCCCAACGGGTAGGTGACTGAGGTGGGCTGTTGTTATGAATGAGGTCCCTATAGGTCTAATTTAATAAACCAACATTAGAATTTAGCAGCAATTTTAATTGAGCAGCAATTTTATATGAAATCATGCAATCAAATATAATCAAGCAGATACAAAATAATTTGGCAGTAGTTTGGATAAAGCATAAGCAAAACCAGTCAGGATACCGGGGGGTTTTCTCACCCTGCTTCCCATTCAAAAGATAAAGAATCCAAACACAGCTTCTAGACTGGATGCTAATACATATTCATCAATAATTTTCTGTCAATCTCCTCCTATTTTTGATTCTTGAAATCTATGTCACTGTACTGCACAGTGCATGCTCTGCTTGTTTCTAAGGGGTCTTTGGCTTTTGGTGTTCGCTTCCTACGAAGGCTTCTCCTCATCATCACTGTCCTTTGAACAACCCCACAAGCTGCACATGCACCCCAAGTCTTGTGTTATAGAAGTGTCATGGTTTGACACTGGCACAATGCCAGTGCCCCCATGAAGATACCATCTCCCTGGTAGCTGCTGTGACCAGGAATAAGCAAAGCAGGCTCCTACTTACTAAAGAAAAGAAAACAGAACTTTATTAATTACTCTACAACTATAGATAAAAGGAACACACACACAGGGAAAATGAAAACCTTACAAATACATTTCCTCCTGCCCCCACAAAATTTCCAATACAATGCATCTATTCCTCAAATCACCAACTCTCAGTCCAGCACCACCCTTCAGACAATCAATCCTCAGTTCATCAAGAGGAGAGGAGTCCTTCTTGTACCATGGGCTTCCCCTGGAAACACAGCTGAAGCCTCGTGTGTTTCCGTGTCACTTATGGCACTGCCCGGAGTCCATCTGCTGTCGTGACCTCTTCCTTTCATGTCCAGTGCTCTCACCACTGAACACGGACCAGAGCTGCTTCTAGGGTTGTCTTTTTTAAGGATGCTCTGTCCCGATCCAAAAAGGGCACAGTCTCTCCTTTGGGACACCTGTCCCCACAATCTCTCCTTTGGGACACCTGTCCCACCCATATTTTTCCACCCCCTGGGGCCGAGGGGCACCAACACTGAACCCTCTTGATTCTGAGGCATTGCCTCCCCCTAGAATGCAGTCTCTGCATCACAAGGAACATGGTTCTGTCCATGGCTGTACAAAAAGAGTCCAGCAAAAGCCACTCCATCATCTCTTCCCACTAGGATTCTTCTCTATTCTTCCACTATTTCTCACTCGCCCAGACCTCTCTCACACTTGCACATTCCTTCCTCATCTTCCACTCTGTCTTCTAGGAGAGGTCAATGATCTGTAAAGTTCTCATTCTCCGAGAAGGGGTTAAAAGCTCCTACAAGCGGCCGGTGCACCCCCCCCTTCTTCTCCGTCCCAGCCCTGCTGCCGGCACAGGCCCATGTTTATCCAGTCTCAAGGTTACAGTCTAAGGCAGCGGCTCTCTCTCTCTCTCTCTGTGTCTCTCAGGGGTGGCTGCCCGATGGCTCCTGGTGTCTCCCTCTCTCTCTCTCTCTTCCACCCTTCCACCCCCGGGCTCAGGCCTACCTCTCTCGGCCACATGGCTTTTCCCTGCTCCCTGCCCAGCCAGCAGCTGGGCCGGGGCAGAGACCCGAACTCTTTCCCGCCAGAAACCTGAAAGGACCCTCCCAGGGGAGAGCTCTGCTTTTAACCCCATGTTCTCAGAGGCGTGTCCAATGTCCCAATGGCAAGGTTAAATGCCAATATTAAAGCCTGAATATCCATTGGCCCAAAACACAGCATCCCAAAAAACACATTTCCTGTCAAACCACCACAAGAAGCCAGCATTATATTCCAAAAAGAAGCCTTATGATTTCATCGATACCTGGAATCATCCCAATTTTGTCCATGTCAAAGCTGATTCTTTAATTATCCTGAGGCCTATTGCCTTTTGGGATGTTACTTATCTCAAACTACATCCTGCATCCTGTTTTCTTGTGAACATCTGAAAACGTCTGTTTTGTGTCACTAATTCCATATCCTTTTCCTCTCTTACTTTTTAACAAATATTTTCTAAAATATTTAAAATATAGTTACAAGTGTTAGCATGAATCAGATTGATCTATCACACTGTTGAGCAAGAAATTGGCAGCAAGAGCCATGTAACACACTGGTTAAGGATTGCCCAGACAGAGCAGGGGAGAGTTTTCTCCAAGCAATGCCTCTGCTCCAGAATCATTTGCTGTTGTTTTGGGCCCATCGGTCTGCCTCGGCGGCAGCGGTGGTCCCCAGCCCGCATTGTTGAAGCCGTTGCCCTTCCTCGCCTTTAAGATGGGGACCCGCGTTCTGGCAGGCAGAATTTTTTGGCCCAGTTTTTTTTTTTTTTTACGGGCCCGGCACCTGATGGAGAGCCCCCCCGGACTGGTCCTGGGTGAGGCGGCAGCGCCTCGCCTACCTCGGTTGTGGCCAGATCAACTGAGCCGCTTCTGCCAGGCGGGGCAGGGTTTGCCACGCCGGGTCCGTTGCTTTTTGTTGAGGTGGGCGGAGTTGGGGAGGCACCCATCAGGCCTCCGCGGGCCTTTTTATTTTTCTCTTGTGGCCCTAAGCCGCGGCACCGAGAAGCGTTGCGACGAAGGCGTGAGCGGGATGCCGGTGGGTCTGTCGTGGGGAGGCAGTGAGGTGCGTACCTCGGACCCCCCCCGGGCCCCCGGCCCCGTGGCCCCCATGGCTAGCACGGGTCGTTGCGAACGCGCCTCCGTGTGCCTTTTCTGTCGTGCCGTCCCCCGGCTTTTTTTTCCAGAAGGGAAAGCCGACCGCCGCTAGGCCGGGCAAAAGCTGGTGGCCCATGGCGCCAGGTCAGTGGAACTTTATCTTGCACAGTCGGCCGGAATCCCCAGGCTGGAAGGCGGGGGGCGCCACCGAGTCCCCCCCCGCCCGGCGGGGGCTGGTCCAGTCCTGCCGTTGCCTAGCCAAAAGGGGAGCCGTTGTTGCCCGTGGGTGGGTGACAGCACCCCCCGCACTCCTCTGCTGCCGCGAGCAATCTGATCCACAGGTGGGCTGGGCGGCCGTCGCCGTTGTTGTCCCAGGAGCGTGGCCGTGGGGCCCTTGTCGCTGTTGGCGCAGCTCATTCCCAGAGCCGCGCCTGATCGAAGTGGCTTTTCTGGTGGCGTCGGAGAGGGCCCCCAGCGGGCCGGCTCTCCTTCTGAGGCTTCTCTGTCACGGGGAAGCCACGGCAGGGGGGGGTCTGGTGCTCAGGCAGGGCGGTCTCCTTTCCAATTCGCTTCCCGTTGCAGGTGAGGTGTCGCCCCTCCCGCTGGCCTGGGGAAGGGCGTCTTGACCATCCCGAGCTGTGTGACGGCCGCGTGGCCCCGCGAGCTTTCAGGTGTCCTTAAAAAAACCCATGAGGTGCCGGTGCTGGCCCCGGTCCGGGTAGTGCCCGTGTGGGCGCCGGCCACGAGCAGCGCCAGGCAGCGGTGCGGCTGGAGCTGAGCTGCGAGAAAGGAGAGTGGCGAGAGAGAAAAGACAGAGGGCGAAAGTGCCCGAACACTATGGGGCGCGGACCCGGGTGTAACAGAGCCCGGTCCGCGCACTCCTTTGCCGTTCCGCCACCTGCTGCAGAGCGAGCTGCCCCGGCTGAAAAGGGGCCTCGGTGTCCAGGCCACGCCCACCTCGTCAGGTCGCTGCCTCCTCTAGCACATCCGGTGCTTTCCGTGTGGCCCGGTGGGGGGATGTGCCGGGACGGGGTTTGGTCCCTGTGAGCGGGGCCCCGCTTGGCCCAACCTCGCCCGCGACCGGTCGCTCGCCCGCGACCTTTTGGCAGGCGGGTTTTTCTTGGCTTTGGTGGGGGGGGCGGGTCAGCCCCAGCCGAGACCCGTTCCGTGTGCCGCGCGCATCATTTCGAGCACGAGGCCGAATCTTGAACCGGGGCGCGGGCCCTGGGAAAAAAAGCGCGAGAGAGAGAAAGAGAGAGAGAGAGAGAGAGGAAGATCGTGCTCCATCCGAGTGGCGAAAAGCTGTGCAGTGGTCCCGGCTCCTTGCCCGTGGCGTTGCGGGAAAGGCTGGCCACCGCGGTCAGCCGTTGCAAAGAGGTGTGCCTTGCACGTGGCACCATTCCCCATCCCAGGCGATGCCGGGCCGCGATGCGGCCGGCCGCTGTCCCTGCTGCCGGCGCCCATCGCCGCCACGCTGCCGCCCGCCGCCGTGTCTTTGTCCGCGATGCTGCTCCTGCGGGTCGGAGTGGCAAAAGGAGCCTGGGGCAGTTGGGGTTTGGCACGGGGCAGGTTCGCCGGCGGGCCAGGTGCCTCCGGATGCTCACGCGCCGCGCCGCCGCTGTGGGTGGTGGTTACCTGGTTGATCCTGCCAGTAGTATATGCTTGTCTCAAAGCTTAAGCCATGCATGTCTAAGTACACACGGGAAGTACAGTGAAACTGCGAATGGCTCATTAAATCAGTTATGGTTCCTTTGGTCGCTCCTCTCCCGCTCCTTGGATAACTGTGGTAATTCTAGAGCTAATACATGCCGACGAGTCGCCGACCTCCTGGGACGCGTGCATTTATCAGAACAAAACCAACCCAGGCCCGTCGGGCAGCTCTGGTTACTATAGATAACCTCGAGCCGATCGCACGCCTCTGTGGTGGCGACGACCCATTCGAATGCCTGCCCTATCAACTTTCGATGGTACTGTCTGTGCCTACCATGGTGACCACGGGTGACGGGGAATCAGGATTCGATTCCAGAGAGGGAGCCTGAGAAACGGCTACCACATCCAAGGAAGGCAGCAGGCGCGCAAATTACCCGTTCCCGACCTGGGGAGGAAGTGACTAAAAATAACAATACAGGACTCTTTTGAGGCCCTGTAATTGGAACGAGCGCACTTTAAATCCTTGAGCGAGGATCCATTGAAGGGCAAGTCTGGTGCCAGCAGCCACGGTAATTCCAGCTCCAATAGCGTATCCTAAAGTTGCTGCAGTTAAAAAGCTCATAGTTGGATCTTGGGATCGAGCTGGCAGTCCGCCGTGAGGCGAGCCACCCCCTGTGCCAGCCCCTGCCTCTCGGCGCCCCCTCGATGCTCTTAGCTGAGTGTCCCGCGGGGCCCGAAGCGTTTACTTTGAGAAAATTAGAGTGTTCAAAGCAGGCTGGCCGCCGGCATACTGCAGCTAGGAATAATGGAATAGGACTCTGGTTCTATTTTGTTGGTTTTCGGAAACGGGGCCATGATTAAGAGGGACGGCCGGGGGCATTGGTATTGTGCCGCTAGAGGTGAAATTCTTGGACTGGCGCAAGACGGCCTAGAGTGAAAGCATTTCTCAAGAATGTTTTCATTAATCAAGAACCAAAGTTGGAGGTTCGAAGACGATCAGATACCGTCGTAGTTCCAACCATAAACGATGCCGACTGGCGATCCGGCGGCGTTATTCCCATGACCCGCCGGGCAGCTCCCGGGAAATCCAAGTCTTTGGGTTCCAGGGGGAGTATGGTTGCAAAGCTGAAACTGAAAGGAATTGACGGAAGGGCACCACCAGGAGTGGAGCCTGCGGCTTAATTTGACTCAACACGGGAAACCTCACCCGGCCTGGACACGGACAGGATTGACAGATTGAGAGCTCTTTCTCGATTCCGTGGGTGGTGGTGCATGGCCGTTCCTAGTTGGTGGAGCGATTTGTCTGGTTAATTCCGATAAGGAACGAGACTCTGGCATGCTAACTAGTTACGCGACCCCCGAGCGGTCGGCGTCCAACTTCTTAGAAGGACAAGTGGTGTTCAGCCACCCGAGATTGAGCAATAACAGGTCTGTGATGCCCTTAGATGTCCGGGGCTGCACGTGCACTACACTGGCTTGCTCAGCTTGTGCCTACCCTCCACCGGCAGGCGCGGGTAACCCGTTGAAGCCCATTCCTGATGGGGTTCGGGGATTGCAATTCTTCCCCGTGAACGAGGAATTCCCAGTAAGTGTGGGTCATAAGCTTGCGTTGATTAAGTCCCTGCCCTTTGTACACACCGCCCGTCGCTACTACCTATTGGATGGTTTAGTGAGGTCCTCGGATCGGCCCCGGAGTCGGCCCCGGCCCTGCCGGAGTGTCGAGAAGACGGTCGAACTTGACTATCTAGAGGAAGTAAAAGTCGTAACAAGGTTTCCGTAGGTGAACTGCGGAAGGATCATTACCGGTGGGGCTTGGCGCCTGCCGCCTCATGCCGGGCCGTCCGTCCAGCTGCGTGCGTGCGGCCTCACTCGCACGCCCGCTCTGTTCGCACGCTCGGCCCCCGGCTGCCGGCCCTGGTCGCACCGGGGGCCACACGCCCTTCCCCTTCGCTGCACACCGCAGCCCCAGAGAGAGAGAGCGGAGGCGCGCAGCACCTCCGGGCATGGGGGGTCGGAAGGGGGAGAGGGGGGAAAAGCCGCTCGGCGCGGCGAAGCGTGTCACGCGTGCACACGCCATGCGCACTTGCCAATGTGCGCGCGGGCGGGGCTCTCCCCGCGCTACACCGCGCGTCGCAGCCAGGCCTAGAGGCATGGCACGCTCACCACCATCGCGACAGCTTGCCCCTCTGTCCCCCACACCACCCCCCCAACCACGGCCTTGCGCCAGTCTGCCGCCAGTCCGTCCCCGCCAGAGAGTGGGGGCGCGGCCGCGGGCCCACGAGCCTCGCGTCTGCTTCGCCCATCAAGCGACGGCTGTCTGGCCGTGGCACCCGTTGGCAGCCAAGGTGGAATGGGCGAGGGAGCCGGGTGGCAGGGGCACCTTCGGGGCTCGGAGCAGGCAGCTCCTCTGGCCCTGCCCACACTGGGGAGCGGGGCTTTTGCTGGCCGGCAGAGTTCCCCGCTCTCAGGCCGAGTGGCCCCCCTCTCGCGCACGGCAGAGAAACTCCAAGGGCCGAGGCCTCTGGGCGTTCCGTGCTTCGTGGCACGCACGCGCGCCTGAGGTGTGCTTGGTGGTCGGGCCCGCATCCCCCGCGCCGGCGGAGCAGCCCAAGCCACGCCGGTCCTCTCGGTTGCGCAGCGCCTGGCTACTGAGGGAAACCCCGGGCCCCGAGAAGGACATGGCGGTGGTGGCAGCAGATGTCGGGCACGCCCCCGCTGGTGGACGCTCCCCTGAGGGCGGCAGCAGGGGAGGCACCCCGGCAGGGCCATGCAGGTCGTTTCCCTCGCCCCAGGGTCAGGTACCTAGCGCTCCGCGCCTCTGTGGTCCCCCCAGTTTTTTTCCCTCTGCATCGTCAAACGCTGCAGGTTTGCTGAAAGGGGCCGGTGGGGCAGGGTGGCGGTTTAAAGACTCCGGCGGCTCGGCGCAGCCCGCCACGGCAGCGGCGGTGCTGGCGGTGGCAGGCATGGCGGGCGGTGGCCGAGCAGGGTGCCACTGAGGGGTGGGGAGCAGCTACTCCTGCCGATCGCCTGCGGTGGTTGTCCCATCGGCACCAGCTGCGCTCCTCCATCGCCGTCATCATCCCGCCGCGGGCCGTGGGGGTTAACTGCGCTGCACTAAGGAGGGGCGCCCTGCATCCCCCTCTCCGTGGCCCGGCCTCGACGGAGAGGCTGCGGCGCGCAGTCAGCCATGGAGGCCGACCCGCTCGCCTCGTTGTAACGGGCGACTCTGGCAGAGAGCGCGTGCTCTCTGCCCTTCCTCGGCTGTGGGGTCATGGCCGCCGGGGCCTGCCCGCTCTCTCTCCTCGGACTGCTGCCGTGGTCTCTGGCAAGCGCAGCGCTGCGTTCGGCACGTCCGGTGCCTCTCCTCCTCTTGACAGCCTTTTCTCCTCGAAGGCACACTGGCGGCGCCGTCATCCTCCGGCCATGCCCAGGCTCAACCGCCTGCCCGCTTGTGGGGGGCAAGCGCTTGGTGGGCCCTCCAGTGGCAGAGGCCCGCAAGTGCAGGCGACCCCGTGCCGAGCGGTGGTGGTGCCGCTCGACGGGTATCCCTCCCTGTGGTGACAGTCAGCCAGGAAAGACCCGCCGTTGCCCAGCGGCGGTCCCATCCCGGGCCCCGCTTGTCACGTCCTCCATCGCCCTTCCCGGCCGCATGTGGGCCGCAGAAAGGCGTGCGGGGCGGCCACGGGGGCGCTTCTCCCCACCCGGTCTCCGTGTGAAAAAGAGGAGAGCGGGTGTTGCCCCCCGGCTCAGCGCCGTACCGCCTTCCGCTGGGCGCGTGCCCAAGGCAAGGCGCCCCGGCGGTGCGACATGGCGGCAGCGGTCCCGGGAGTGCGGCCCTGGCGGTGGCTGGTTCTGCCATCCAGCAGGCCTTGGGCACTGGCGATGCCGGCTCGGGTTGTCCTGTGAAAGCAAGAGGCGGGCGGGCCGCCGCGCCGTCCCACGTTCTGGCGCGCGCCACGTGGCCCTCCACACGGAGGCCGGGCCGAGCCCGGGCTCCTGGGCCGCCTCTGAAGGACGGCATTTTTGAGGTCGGCGTCTCCCCTCACAGGGGGAGGCAGTTGGGGGTGCGAGCTCCCCCGCCTCTTGGCCGGCCTTCATAGCGTAGGTTGCTCCAGTTGTTTTTTTCCCTCCCCTTCCATTTCTGTGTGTTCGTACAGTCGAAGCCAGGTGCACGCCCCCGCGTCCTCGGCGCCAGAGTAACAAAAAAAGGGGCCGCTCGGCGTGAGCGGTGCCCAAAGGGCAGACAACTCTTAGCAGTGGATCACTCGGCTCGTGTGTCAATGAAGAACGCAGCTAGCTGTGAGAATTAATGTGAATTGCAGGACACATTGATCTTCGACACTTCGAACGCACTTGCGGCCCCGGGTTCCTCCAAGGGCTACGCCTGTCTGAGCATCGCTTGACAATCAATTGCTGTCCAGGGGCCACCCCGGCGGCGCGGCTAAGGTCGTCTTGCAGGCCCGTCGCCCGCGGAGGTGGCAGCGGCAGCGGCGACTCCGGTGTCCCTCCAGTGCCAGAAGGGAAGGTGGTCAGGGGTTCGGCGAGAGAAGCGCTTCCCTAGGCGGCCTCGATCCCTTCCCTGCGGCCCGGTAGGCATCGTCGTCATTGCAGTTGTCATCGTCGTCGTCGTTGCCGCACAGGGCCTTCGTCCCCCTAAATGCAGACTCGGGGAGCGCTCCGTAGCTCCCTGCTCCTGGAGCGTGCCGCTGGGGCGGAGCTCGTCCTCGCCGGTACCGTGCCGGGGATGCGGTGGCGCGGCGGCCTGGGGAGAGCGAGAGACAGCGTCGAAAGGCGTCACCGAGGGCCGAGAGAAAGAGAGAGGAGGGTGAGACGGGGAGGCGAGGCGCGGGCCTTGCCCCTAGGCTCCCCCCCCGTGTGGGCGGCTGTTTTCGGGTGGGTACCGCAGCGGTACCGTGCCGTGCTGCAGCATGGACAGGCGAGGCGAGAGCGCCAGGGACGGGGGTTCTGACCCCTCCTCCCTTCGCCCGCCCCCTCCTCTTCTGTCGTGGTTTCAGGGCACACCAAGGGGTGCAGTCGCTCTTCTCTCTCTCCCCACTGAGGCCGTCGCGCGCGCCGCCGCCTGCCCAGTCCTCCCACGCGGGGCTGTCTCTGCCGCGCTCCCTTTTTGGTTCTCGTCTCCGAGATGGGGCTCTCCGTCTCCTCGTCGCTTGCTCGCGCACACACGTGCTCTCTCTCTCTCTCCGGCTCCCTCCGGGAGTGCAGAGAAGAGAGGAGGCGGGCGGCGTAGCGGGCGGGGGAGACAAGGCGGCCGTCTCTGTGCACACCCCCGTGCGTGGTGTGGCCGAGCTTTGGGCTTGTGACCTCAGATCAGATGTGGCGACCCGCTGAATTTAAGCATATTAGTCAGCGGAGGAAAAGAAACTAATGAGGATTCCCTCAGTAACGGCAAGCGAAGAGGGAAAAGCCCAGCGCCGAATCCCTGCCCCACGGTGGGACACGGGACATGTGGCATACAGAAGCCCCCCTCCCCGGCGGCGCTCTTGGGGGACCCAAGTCCTTGTGATCGAGGCCGCAGCCCGCGGACGGTGTGAGGCCGGTAGCGGCCCCCCGGCGCTCCAGGCCCGGGGCTTCTCGGAGTTGGGTTGCTTGGGAATGCAGCCCAAAGCGGGTGGTAAATTCCATCTAAGGCTAAATACCGGCACAAGACCGATAGCCAACAAGTACCGTAAGGGAAAGTTGAAAAGAACTTTGAAGAGAGAGTTCAAGAGGGCGTGAAACCGTTAAGAGGAAAACGGTTGCAGCCCGCGCAATCCGCCCGGAGGATTCAACCCGGCGAGTTGCGGGGAGCCGGCGCGGGCTTGGCGGATCCTCGCCTCTGCCTCCCCTCCCCTCCCTCCCCCGGGTGAACCCTGTCCGCGGGGGCTGGCCGGGGGGGGGGGCGGGCCAGCGTGGGGACCGCTGCCTGGCTGGCAGCCGGCTCTGGCCGGGATCATTTCCTCCGCGGCAGTGCGCCGCAACCGGCTCCGGGTAGGCTGGGAAGGCCTCCGGCGGGCAGGTCGCCCGGCGCCGCACGAGCGGCGGTGGGTGTTACAGCCCCCGGGCAGCAGGTCTTGCTGAATCCCGGGGCCGAGGGAGAGGACCGCCGCCGCGCCCTCCTGCCCCCCCTGTCGGCAGCACCATGGTGGAGGGCGTCGCTTTTCCCCCGCCCTCCCCCTCCCGGGTGGGGGGGGTGGGGGCGGCGTCCCCACAGTGCAGCGTTTCACGCAGGGGTGCAGGGGCGAAGCCCGCGGACCCCCGGCGCCACTGTCAACCGGAGCGGACTGTCCTCAGTGCGCCCCAACCGTGTGGCGCCCCAGGGCCGGACTTGTTGGGCCGCGCTCCGGCGCCTGGGGTCCACGGCGATGTCGGCTACCCACCCAACCCGTCTTGAAACACGGACCAAGGAGTCTAGCACGTGCGTGAGTCAGGGGCCGTCATCGAAAGCCCGCGGCTCAATGAAGGTGAGGGCCGGTGCGCACCAGCTGAGGTGGGATCCCGGGGCACGTGTCACGCCTGGCAGCCCCGGGCGCACCACCGGCCTGTCTCGCCCGCCGACCCCTCACGGGGCCGGGGAGGTGGAGCGTGAGTGTCCGTGCTAGGACCCGAAAGATGGTGAACTATGCCTGGGCAGGGCAAAACCAGAGGAAATTCTGGTGGAGGTCCGTAGCGGTCCTGACGTGCAAATCGGTCATCCGACCCGGGTCTAGGGGCGAAAGACTAATTGAACCATCTAGTAGCTGGTTCCCTCCAAAGATTCCCTCAGGATAGCTGACACTCGGCAATGGGCAGTTTTACCTGGTAAAGCGAATGATTAGAGGTCTTGGGGCCGAAACGATCTCTACCTATTCTCAAATTTTCAATGGGTAAGGGGGCCGGCTCGCTGGCGTGGAGCAGCGCCATGGAATGCATGTGCTCAGTGGGCCACTTTGGTAGGCAGAACTGGCGCTGCGGGATGTACTGAACGCCGGGTTAAGGCGCCCGATGCCAACGCTCATCAGAGCCCAGAAAAGGTGTTGGTTGATCTAGACAGCAGGACGGTGGCCATAGAAGTCGGAATCCGCTAAGGAGTGTGTAACAACTCACCTGCCGAATCAACTAGCCCTGAAAATGGATGGCGCTGGAGCGTCGGGCCCATATCCGGCTGTTGCCGGCAGTGCAATGCCCGCGGGGACAAGGCCGCAACGAGTAGGAGGGCCGCTGTGGTGCGCCTCGAAGCCTGGGGCGTGGGCCCGGGTGGAGATCTTGGTGGTAGTAGCAAATATTCAAACGAGAGCTTTGAAGGCCGAAGTGGAGCAGGGTTCCATGTGAACAGCTGTTGAACATGGGTCAGTCGGTCGTAAGCGATAGGCGAGCACCGTTCCGAAAGGGCGGGCAATGGCCTCCGTCGCCCTCAGCCGATCGAAAGGGAGTCAGATTCAGATCCCCGAATCCGGAGTGGCAGAGAATGGGTGCCGCGAAGCGCCCAGTGCGCTGAAGTAACCGATCCCGGAGAAGCCAGCGAGAGCCCCGGGGAGAGTTCTCTTGTCTTTGTGAAGGGCCGGGTGCCCTGGAATGGGTTTGCCCCGAGAGAGGGGCCCGTGCCTCGGAAAGCGTCGCGGTTCTGGCAGCATACGGTGAGCTCTCGCTGGCCCGTGAAAATCCGGGGGAGAGGGTGGAAGTCTCACGCCGGGCCGTACTCATATCCACAGCAGGTCTCCAAGGTGAACAGCCTCTGGCATGTTGGAACAATGTAGGTAAGGGAAGTCGGCAAGCCGGATCCGTAACTTCGGGATAAGGATTGGCTCTAAGGGCTGGGTCGGTCGGGCTGGGGCACGAAGCTGGGCTGGGCGTGTGCCACGGCTGGATGAGCACTCCTCCCTCCTCGCAGCCGGGTGGCTTTCTTGTGCGCGCACCAAACTCGGGCCACGCCAGGGCGCCCGCACGCAGCACACCGGTGACCAGCGGCGCCGGCCATGGCGGCGAGAGGCTCGGGGGCCCGCGTCGGCGTCCCTGCTCGCCAGCGGGGATGGACCGGTGGCAGACCGGCGCAAGGCCGGGGTGGGGGGGCTGGTGTGAGGGGCGGGGGGGCAAGGCGCCGCTACGGCGGCCAGCGTGCCATGCTTCTAGGCCCGGCCACGACGCGCGGTGTAGCGCAGGGAGAGCCCCGCCAGCGCGCACCGTGGCGGGCGCGCATGGCACGCTTCGTAGCGCCAAGCGGCTTTTTCCCCTCTCCCCCTTCCAAGCCCCCGCGCCCGGAGGTGCCGCGCACCTCCGGTCTCTCTCTATCTCTGGGACTGACGACGCACGGTGAAGGGGAAGTGCGTGTGGCCCCCGGTGCCGACCAGGGTCGGCAGCCGAGGGCCGAGCGTGCGAACGGAGTGGGCGTGTGAGTGACGCCGCGCGCGCGCGCGCAGCCTGCCAGATGGCCCGGCACAACGCAGCGGGTGCCAAGCCCCACTGGTAATGATCCTTCCGCAGGTTCACCTACGGAAACCTTGTTACGACTTTTACTTCCTCTAGATAGTCAAGTTCAACCGTCTTCTCGACACTCCGGCAGGGCTGTGGCCGACCCCGCCGGGGCCGATCCGAGGACCTCACTAAACCATCCAATCGGTAGTAGCGACGGGCGGTGTGTACAAAGGGCAGGGACTTAATCAACGCAAGCTTATGACCTGCACTTACTGGGAATTCCTTGTTTACGGGGAAGAATTGCAATCCCTGAACCCCATCAGGAATGGGGTTCAACGGGTTACCCGCGCCTGCCGGTGGAGGGTAGGCACAAGCTGAGCCAGTCACTGTAGTGTGCGTGTGGCCCCGGACATCTAAGGGCATCACAGACCTGTTATTGCTCAATCTCGGGTGGCTGGACGCCACTTGTCCCTCTAAGAAGTTGGACGCCGACCGCTCGGGTGTCGCGTAACTAGTTAGCATGCCAGAGTCTCGTTCCTTATCGGAATTAACCAGACAAATCGCTCCACCAACTAGGAACGGCCATGCACCACCACCCACGGAATCGAGAAAGAGCTCTCAATCTGTCAATCCTGATCGTGTCCGGGCCGGGTGAGGTTTCCCGTGTTGAGTCAAATTAATCTGCCCGGGCCCCGGTTCAAGACTCGGCTCTGCTCCCCCGCATCCGCGCCGCATCGGGTTCGGACAATTTCGCCCTCTCTCTTTTCTCTCTCGCCTCTCTCTCCCTTCTCGCGGCTCAGCTCCAGCCGCACTGCCACCCGGTGCTGCTCGTAGCTGGCACCTGCACGGGCGCTACCCGGACCGGGGCCCACACGGGCACCTCGCATGGTTTTTTGAGGACACCTGAAGGCTCGCGGGGCCACACAGCCGTCACACAGCTCGGGACGGTAAAGACGCCCTTCCCCAGGCCAGCGGGAGGAGCGACACCCCGCCTGCGACGGGAAGCGAATTGGAAAGGAGACCGCCCTGCCCGAGCACCGGACACCCCCCTGCCGTGGCTTCCCCGTGACAGAGAAGCCTTGGAAGGAGAGCCGGCCCGCCGGGGGCCCTCTCCGATGCCACCTGAAAAGCCATACCGATCAGGCGTGGCTCTGGGAAGGAGCTGCGCCAACGGCGACAAGGGCCCCACGGCCACGCTCCTGGGACAACGGAGACGGCCGCCCAGCCCACCTGTGGATCGGATTGCTCACGGCAGCAGAGGAGTGCGGGGGGGTGCTGTCACCCGCCCGCGGCCAACAACGGCTCCCCTTTAGGCTAGGCAACGGCGGGACTGGACGGGCCCCTGCCGGGCCAGGGGGGGACTCGGTGGCCCTCCCCCACCTTCCGGCCCGGGGAAACCGGCCGACTGTGCGAGATAAAGTGCCACCGACCTGGCGCCACGGGCCACCGGCTTTTGCCCGGCCTCGCGGCGGTCGGCTTTCCCTTCTGGAAAAAAAAGCCAGGGGACAGCACGATGAAAAAGGCACACAGACGCGCGTTCGAAATGACCTGTGCTAGCCACGAGGCAAAGGGGCCAGGGGCCCAGGGGGGGTCCGAGGTACGCGCCTTACTGCCTCCCCACGACGGACCCACCGGCATCCCGCTCGCGCCTTCGTCGCAACGCTTCTCGGTGCCGTGGCTTAGGGCCACGAGAGAAAAATAAAAAGGCCCATGGATGCCTGGCGGGCACCCCCCCAACTCCGCCCGCCTCAACAAAAAGCAACGGACCCGGCGCGGCAAACCCGGCCCCGGCCAGCAGAAGCGGTCAGTCGATCTGGCCACGACCGAGGTAGGCGAGGCGCCGCCGCCTCGCCCAGGACCAGTCCGGGGGGGCTCTCTGTCGGGTGTCGGGCCCTTAAAAAAAAAAAAAACAAACAACTAGGCCAAAAAATTCTGCCCACCACAACTCGGGTCCCTGGCTTAAGGCCAAGGAAGGGCGACGGCTTCAACAACGTGGGCTGGGGACCACCGCCGCCACCGAGGCGGACCCACAGGCCCAAAACAGCAGCAAATGATTCTGGAGCAGAGGCATTGCTTGGAGAAAACTCTCCCCTGCTCTGTCTGGGCAATCCTTAACCAGTGTGTTATATGGCTCTTGCTGCCAATTTCTTGCTCAACACTGTGATAGATGAATCTGATTTGTGCTAACACTTGTAACTATATTTTAAATATTTTAGAAAATATTTGTTAAAAAGTAATTGAGAAAAAGGATATGGAATCAGTGTCACAAAACAGATATTTTCAGATGTTCATGAGAAAACAGGATGCAGGATGTAGTTTGAGATAAGTAACATCCCAAAAGGCAATAGGCCTCAGGATAATTAAAGAATCAGCCTTGAAATGGACAAAATTGGGATGATTCCAGGTATCGATGAAATAATAAGGCTTCTTTTTGGAATATAATGCTGGCTTCTATAACACAAGACTTGGGGTGCATGTGCAGCTTGTAGGGTTCTTCAAGGGACAGTGATGAGGAGGAGAAGCCTTCGTGGGAAGCGACCACCAAAACCAAAAGACCCCTTAGAAGCAAGCAGAGCACGCACTGTGCAGTACAGTGACATAGATTTCAAGAATCAAAAATAGGAGGACATTGACAGAAAATAATTGATGAATATGTATTAGCATCCAGTCTAGAAGTTGTGTTTGGATTCTTTATCTTTTGAATGGGAGGCAGGGTGAGAAAACCCCCCGGTATCCTGACTGGTTTTGCTTATGCTTTATCTAAACCACTGCCAAATTATTTTGTATCTGCTTGATTATATTTGATTGCATGATTTCATATAAAATTGCTGCTCAATTAAAATCGCTGCCAAATTCTAATGTTGGTTTATTAAATTAGACACATAGGGACCTCCTTCATAACAACAGCCCACCTCAGTCACCTACCCGTTGGGACTGTGCTTTCTACTGAGCCAGTCCTGCCAGAAAAGCAGCTTCAAACACACCTCCAAGAAGGCACTGATCCAGATAAAGCACATCCATTCCCCTCTGCCCAGGGCCACTCCCCTGTACATCTGGCAGCCTGCAAAATCTAACCCCAATGTGTTGGACCCCTCAGGGTCCAACACATTGTTCCAGCCCAAAGCATAAAGGCAATTTGTTTTGTTAAAGCTGAAGTCATTCCTGCAGGTCCTCGGCCTTCCAAGGCCAACGCTGCCACTCCAGAGGGAATCCTGTGACCCCGAGCATTTGATGGTGACCACACCAAAGCAAGAGGTGGCTCCTTCAGCAGGAGAATGGCACATGGCAATGCTGTGCCTTTGTGCCCCCAGCCTTCCCCCCATTGTTTCAGCAATGGCAGCTACACTTAGGCACCTTCAGCAGAGCTTATTTGTGTTGGCTGAGTGCAGATCAGGACTCCCAGCCCACCTCTAACAGCAGCTTGCAATGACAACAGCACCTGCACACTGAGGTATTTGGCTGGAGGCAAGCCTGTCACAAGCACACACCCTCTTCAAACTTCCCATCAAACAGAAAGGAGAAGAGCAGGAAAAGGCTACCTTTGGACCAGTCTTCCCCAGCTCTACACATGGGCCAATTCTGGGTAGAAAACTCCCGCCACTGCTGGCCTTCTTCTTCATGTTGAGAAACTTCTCCCACAGGAACTTCGAGGGAAGCAGCTGAAAGGCAAAAATAAACCAGACAGAGCCTCAGAGTTGGGCTTGTTCAGAAAGGCTTTTCTTGAACAAGTGGCACTGCTGAACAATTTGTGGTCACATTGTCCAGGACAGTCCTGGGAGCCCTGGAAGTTGCTTGCTGAAATACTCAGCACCAATAAATTAACAATACAGAGTGCAATACACATACTCCAACCACATGGCTCTGTCCCATCAGCTTCTCCGTGATTGCATGTGACATGGTTGGGGATTTCTGCTCTTTGGGCACTTGTTTCCTCTTTAGGTTCATTGGATTGAGGCAGTGACCTTTTCAAAGAATGGGGACGAGCTCTCAGAACTGCCCTGACTCCATCCCTGTACAGCACGGAGAACTCACAGCAAGGAGATAGCACTGCTGGCTGAGTCCAAGAGAGGCAAGAAAGGAACGTTGCACCAAGAGGGAGGAGCACAGGAATGTGTCCAAGTTGTAGTTCTCTCTGGTAATTAGCATTTGTTTTCTTTCTCTGGGCTCACAGACCCCTGCAGAGAAGAAAACAGAGGGATCTCCTGGACAGAGCCTCAGCAGTGGGGCATCTTCAGTCAAGTGAGCTCCAGACACCAAGGGACCTTTGTGGCCCTGGCTCCAGGGAGCAGGAAAGAACTGTACAGCCCTCAAGATTCCTACCAATCCAGAGCTTTCAAGAGAAGCCAACTCCTTTGGGAGAGATACCATCAACACATGGTAAACCATAATCAGGGGAGAATTCCCAGCACAGGAAGATTTCCACCATCCTGCAGAACAAAGGTGTGATGGTGTTCACAGGGGGCTTATGATGAGGGAAGAGACGAGGATCTGCCTCCATGGTTCAGCAGGCTTGATTTATTATTTTGTGATATATAATTTATTAAAACTACACTAAAAGAATAGAAGAAAGGATTTCATCAGAAGGCTGGCTAAGAATAGAATAGAAAGGAATGATAACAAAGGCTTCTGGCCTGGACTCTCTGTCTGAGCCAGCTGGGCTGTGATTGCCCATTAATTACAAACATCCAACATGGGCCAATCCAAGATCCACCTGTTGCATTCCACAGCAGCTGATAATCATTGTTTACATTTTGTTCCTGAGGCTTCTCAGCTTCTCAGGAAGAAAAATCCTAAGGAAAAGATTTTTCATACAAGGTATCTGGGACACAAAGGTGCTGAGACATTTTCTTCTGGACGTGCTGCAGCAGATAACTTGCTTTGCTGTACACTGTGTCTGCAGGGCTGGATCCGTGCCCACACAGGAGCTGAGAGAGAACAGCTGCTTTGGAAGCTCTTCCAGCTGGGACCAGCCCTGTCTCACAGGGCTTTGGGCAGAGTTTGAGCTTCCCCCCCAACATGCTCAGGTGCCCAAGGGCAGCTTGGTCTTGACACCAGCAGGGGGCTATTTACAAATCACAAACGGGACAGGACTGCTGTGGAACTGCCTTGAGCTGTTTTATTTTCCAGCATCACTCTCATTACATGGTTATGACAATGGGAAGATGCCAGCAGCTCACATCCCAGGCAGCAGACCAAGAACTTAATGTTACAACTTCCTTTATAAGTTTCTTGACCAATCACACAAAGCAAAAGCACATTGACAGTAGTTCTATCCAACCACTATAAACACACGTACCTTTGGTTAAAACAATGCTTGCTTATTTTGAATACAATACCTGCTTGTAAGCCTTAAAGCACAATGCACAGAGCTCCATTATTAAGCTTTAACCCTCCTAATCTCTTGCTAGATAAACTTTTCTGTAGCTTAGAGAGTTATTCTAGACAAGCATTAATACACAGACCGTTGTTCTATTTGTCCTTGCTTTTCTACTTTTTAAATAATTTTTCTGCTGACCTAACTCATGGCAGCTGCCTAGCTCTAATCACAGTTCTACTGTATCTGAGGCTTGCCTTTTGCAGCTTTCCCAAAACCCTCTAATTTTGTAGATTCCCACAGTTCCCCCTCTCTGTTCATCTCAAAAGAAACCTTCATAATTGTGTCATTTATTACTTGTGTTTCGTAGCCTTACTAGAATATTTCAGCTTATTACCTACTTAAAGCATTTTCTTGCTTGCACTAAAGCAGGGGCAGGGAGAGCAGGGACACCAGGGCAGTTTGATGCCTTAACACAGCCCAGTGGGTACTTACAGTGAAAGATGTCAGTCTTTCTCTGGACAAAAGACGAGGTGTTGAGGTCTTCTTTGGGAATCCAGAAGCCATTTTGAAGGCAGGATCCCCAGATGAGTGACAATGCCTCAACAAAACTGGAAGAAGCAACAATGGAACTCTGAAAATCCAGAATCCAATTCATGGCCGATTCAAGGCATATACTGGTGCTAAAAATTTTCTATGATTTGAAAGCAGCTAAGTGCTTGTTTGGTGTAAGTAGCTAGTATGTTAGGCCTCTAGTTGGACTTTATTTGAACTATAGGGCTGCCTTGTGCAATTCAAAGATGGATCATACTGAAACCTGGAGCTAAAAATCTGAACATTAGCAATAGTTAGAACAGACAAAGCTGCAGTTTAAATATTACTTTAAAATAGCTGGAGTGGACATCCTTTTCTTTAGGCTAAAGCACCCCTGCTCTCTCAGCTGCTCCTCACAGGACTTGGGAGAGACTGGGATGTTATGGCTAATGGCTTAAAACTTGTTATAAAGGACTTTCTGCCCATTGGGACAAAACTGTATAAAGAGGCTGCAACCACCCAAGCCCACCCTTCCCTGAAAATGCCTCTGGACTGGAACTTGGCACTGTGAGTTAAGCTGCCGAAGGGAACTTGAGACAAGACAAAGGTGACACTATTGTCCCATTAGCTCAGGGCTGGGGAGAAGTAAACAAGGCTGCAGAGAAAAACCTATCCACAACAAAGCCAAACCCAGCAGCTGTCCTGAAAATCAGCTCTGTCTGCCTTCAAGGTTGGCAAGTCATAGCCACAGACTCGTCTGCTGAGGCCAGGTTTGCACACAAACCTCCCATCAAAGACCTCCACAGTGCCCCCAGACCCATTCCTGAGGCCTTGCACCAGACAACTGCAGGGCACGCAAAGTAACACAACAGATCTGAAAATCCAGAAGCCAATTGATGGCAGACTCAAAGGACAGACAGATGCTAAAGATTTTATATTATTTGAAAGTAGCAATAGACAGAGTCCAACTTGCCCTACCCCAGGGAGGCACCTGGGAGGTCCCACCTTGCTCAAATCTGCATGAATCCATTGGAGTCTTACGTTTTGCGAGAGCTCACCACAGAGAAGACCAGAAGAGGATTTTATGGTATGCCAATGGGATCCATGGAATGGTGATGTTTTTCACTTCATCTGTCTCTGTCACTCTCCTTCTTCCCCTTCTTCCCAAACCCCCCATCCCCCCCGCCCCCTGCCACCCCGCTGCTTCTTTTTCTTTTCCTTTCTCTCTCTCTTCCTCCTATTTACTGTTACATAAAATCCAGACTATTGATTTTGGCATATGGTCTCATTTGCACCTCAATTCACAGGCCTCTCCCTAATAATTGTAATAACCAGATGATAACAACCCACTGAAACTTGATGAAACTTGAAAAGACCTCATTCACTTTTAAGCACTTTAAGCAAGCACTAGACGGGAAAAAAAAGTATAGACCAGTACATTTAGAAAATGTTGCATTCCTTCAATGCAGAAAAAAAAAAAAGCACAATCAGTAGAGCATATATTGTTCATCCACTCAGCTGTGCATTGTGGTGGTGTTCCCAGGGGTCTTAGGATGAGGGAAGAGATGAGGATCTGACTCTTGATTTATTATTTTATGATATATATTCTATTAAAATTATACTAAAAGAATAGAAGAAAGGATTTCATCAGAAGGCTAGCTAAGAATAGAAAAAGAAAGAATGAATAACAAAAGCTTGTGTCTCAGACAGAGAGTCTGAGCCAGCTGACTGTGAGTGGCCATTAATTAGAAACAACTCTAGGAGACCAATCACAGATGCACCTGTTGCATTCCAGAGCAGCAGATCACCATTGTTTACATTTTGTTCCTGAGGTCTCTCAGCTTCTCAGGAGAAAAAACCCAAAGGATTTTTCATAAAACATGTCTGTGACAGTGCAGACCACTGAACTGCTGCACCAGAAGACGGGCATTATCCCATCCTCTATTTCCCTTTGGCATTCTCTCTCAGAGTGCAGATGAGACAAAACTAAAAAGTTCAACTTGAGTCAATCTTTACCTTCAAAGGAAATTCAGGAACTTTCTGCAGAGGCCAATGCTCTGCACGCTGATGAACTCCTTGCAGAGGCCAATGCTCTGCACGCTCAGGAACTTTGCAGAGGCCAATGCTCCGCGAACAATTCCCCTGGCGAATCGCCCGGTGAAGCCGCCTGCAGGAGCCCAGGCTGCGCACAAGCAGCCAGGGCCGCGTTCTCAGGCAACTGAGGCCGCGCCGCTGTCACAGACGCTGCCGCCGCCTTCGTGGTTTCCAGGCAGCCGCGGAACCCGGCAGCCGCCGCCCTTTCCCGGATCCTGCCCCTCCCGGCCCCGCACGCCCCCCAAGATGCTGCCGGGGCTCGGGGGCTTCGTCTGCCTGGGCTGGGGCTCGGCCTCCCCTGCGGGACAAGGTGAGGGGGGGTCCCCGAGGGTCGTGTCCCCCCGGGAGCGTGGGTGAGTCCCCCATGTCCCCCCCAAGCCGGGGTCACCCCCTTTTCTCTGCCCAGAGCTCCTGAGCCAGCTCCTGCTGCCCCCTGGGAGGGGCTTTGGGGAGCCCCCCGGGGACCCCCCTGAATGCCCATTCCTGGGCACTGGGACCCTTCGCATCTCCTTCCCCAGCTCCAGGACCCCCTGCACCCCCTTATCCTGCCCCGAAAACCCCTGCACCCCCTTTCCCGTGTTATCCTCCTCTCCCAGCCCCTGGATCCCCCGTTTCCATGAGCCCGGGAACCCCCGGACCCCATTCCCGGCCTGCCCGGGGCACCTCAGCCCCAGGCCTTCCTTTGCCCGGCGAGCGGTGACGTCACTGCAGACTCGGGCCGCCATTGGCCAGCAGCAAAGAGCGGCGCCAATGGCGGGGCCGGAGGCGGCTCAGGGGCCGTGAAGAGCCTTGAGCTGTGAGGGGCCCTGAGGGGCCATGAAGGGCCGTGAGGTGTCACTCTTGCGCCGAGAATGACACAGGAACAGGCAGGAGGCAGTATTGCAGAAAGACTAAAAGAAGGTTTAATTCAAGAGAACCGTGCGGTTTTTATAGAGTGATACGATATATTCTGTTTGATTGGCCAGTTAACAAAAACATTCTTTAGACACCGTCCTTGAGAAGAAGAGAAAGAGGAAGTAGAAGAACACCACCTGCAGATTGTTTATACTGAAGTTCTCACATTCTTACAACTTGCTAATAATTCTCACAAGCTGCTGTGAGAAACACTTGCTGTTTCTCTCTCTCTGTGCCATGGCATCCACAGTGAGGGGCTGTGAGGGGTCTTGGGCAACTGTGAGGGAGCCATGAGGGGCCTGTGAGGGACCATGGGGAACTGTGTGGTGTTATCTTTTTATACTAAAAATGACGTGTACACTATTTACAATAACTTCTCAATACTTATCACCTATGTTAGACAGTGAGTTTTTACTCTAATCTAAAAATGCCAACATCACTTAAAAGATGGAGGAAGAAGGGAAGGAAGGAAGGAAGGAAGGAAGGAAGGAAGGAAGGAAGGAAGGAAGGAAGGAAGGAAGGAAGGAAGGAAGGAAGGAAGGAAGGGTGATAAATGAATTCACTGGATTCAAGGATCATACAATTATAAATTTATTATTATTATTATTATGCAAGCAAGAATAAGCAAAGTTCAGCGCTGGGCGGCCGGGAGTCTCCGCTCCTCTAGGCTCGCACCGTTCCTATCCCCAAAGTCCACCTTTTATTGCCTTTTTCTCCCGAGTCCAGGGATGACGTGGTCTGTCTTTTGCGCTTGCTCGTTCAGTTGCTAGGGGGTCTTTTTCTGCCTTCTGGTGGTCGTGGGATGAAGGCTCCAAGTCTTCCTCTTTGAACCGCTGAGTGAACTTTTCCCGATAAGGCATACCTATAGAGTGGAATTTTCAGAACACTATACGATTCCTGCAAGCCTAAGCAATTCTTGTGAGTTTAGGGATTGTTATTACAGCTCTCCTCTGTGACCTCTTAGGTGAACTTTTCTTTACCATGGAATTCCCAAAGCACTATAGGATTCCTGCAAGCCAAGCAACCATATGTGAACCATATGTGGCCATACATTTAAAATCAAGCGGTTTTAGCTATGTAGTTATTGCTTTGATATTGTATAAATATTTAGCTATTGATTAAATTAATGAACAAACGTATTGCTACTTATTACAATCCCCCATTTTGTTTTTTACCAATTTTGTTCATGACATCTTTTTAGTTCCTTCCTAGCAAGCGTTAACTGAGTTTCCTCCTCTGTTAAGCTATGTGCACTAATTATAGATGCTAATTTCCTTAGCTTTTTCATCATATTCCAATTCATACTGAATAGAGCTGCTGACAAAATAAAACCAAGCACAATCAGAATCAAAAGAACAACAATGGGATGGCATATACTGTTTAGGACACCTGTGGTAGTAGGAGACCACCCGAACAGGGTATCCCACCACCTGTGCTCGCCATCTTGCTTTACCCTCTCTATAACCCGGTGTATTTTTCCTACGTCATGATGAACAGTCACTAGGGTTTTCTGTCCGCTTTCCTTGATTCTCTCGAGGATTTGGATCAGGTCTTGATGGAGCATCAGTTGTCTCACTAGAGTGAAGTTCATCCCAATCGGAGTGGGCATTAGCTTGTGAAGCAGTCTGTAGTTGGATTGTAATAGGTGGTGAGAGGTGACTTTAGCTTCATAAGCGATTTCACACCCTGTAATCTTAGTGAAGTTACAAGCACAGAAGTTTGAGTGATTCTTTGTATCCACCACAATATCATCTACAAGCACAGAATCACAAATAGTTCTAAAACACGCACATCCATTGCCTATGTATATAAGAACTGTTTTAGAAGTCTCGTTAGGACGAATCTCAAAATGACAAATGTTTTGCTCTGTGTCTAAACAGATATCTTGAGCTATAATTCCATTGCCTTCACAGATGAACCCCAGTTGTTCTCGGATAATGCAAGATTCCAAATCAACAGTTTGCCATTTGTCATCAAACTGACGGGCCCATCCCCTATGTTCTATAGGATAGAGGACAGCTCCGTCATGGTTTATTCCTAATGCAATAACAGGAAAAACTAGATGTACAGAGGCATTGTGCATGGTCAAGACAAAAGCAGTAGCTGTATTTGAAATAGCATTCTAGGTAAAATTTACCAGTTTCCACCAGGATTGGAATTCTCTTTCAAAATCGTTGGCATTGTCCCAGATTATTTTCCGAATTTCTGTGGGGAAAGTGCCTTCCTTGCCCTCTCTTATAATCGAGGCAGAAACTGACTGCATCCACAATTGTGCCTGGATACAGCTGAGGGCTAAGGAAACATTATTTTGTGCAGCACTGAGTGCATCAATCACCAATTTGTGATCGTTCACATTTACTCTTTCCCACTTTGGCAAAATGTTTGACAGCATCCACTGGTGTGTCCCCAAGGCTAACAGAGATGACTTCAGTGGTTGCTGTAATTTGGACAGATCTCTAGTCGTAGCAGCCAATTAGTTCATTAGTACTTCCAAATCAATGCTATTCAGGATTCCCAATGCTGTACCTAGAACACCGGTCACATCTCTAAGTTTCCTTGGTTTAAAAGAGCCGCGTTTCTGCAGCCAAATGCTCCAGCCTTCAAAGGATGTTTGCAAAAATGGAGAACAAGCTGGCTGGATGTCTGAAACATTGGTCTGCATCAGCAGTTTGACCTGTTTGAGAGACCATGCTGGATTGAATAATATTTGTTGTTGACCAGTTTTCCTGATTATATAAGGTCCAATTTTGAAAATTTTTGGGGTGAGTATGACTGGTGGTACAGATGGAGTGATGATATTATGAGGTTCAGCAGTGGTAGAGTGCGTTTTAGTATCTATTATAAATTTAAAAGAAAGGCCCTGTGTATCTTTTGACCAGAGACAGACTACCTCTGCAGTGTGAGTTAATGTGAAGTTTTGCCAGCAGTCTCGTGTGATTGGGTATGCACAATCTGCTATTTGTTTATCCTCCTGACCCATGGAAACACTGATTGCAATCGCGTTAGTATAGTCAGACCCATTAACCATTCGACATCCAATATTAATTTGTTCTCCCACTACTCCTTGAAGCTGCCAGGTTTTCTGCTTCTTCCATTCGTGTCTAGCGTACGGCAGACTGTCATGCAGTACTAATGTTAGTAAACTTAAACCTGTGGTATTCCCCATAGATGCGGTAGTTTGCAAAAAGGCCTGAGACCAGTCGGGGGTCAGGGTCCCTTTATTTAGGGGGATCATGTTCTCTTTGTAAGGCTGATGAGGGTTTCCCCAGGTAGCCGGGAGGCTCAGGGTTATAATAATTAAGGTGGCTCGCCAAGCAGGGCAGGGTCCTAGCAACAAATTTCTTTCTCCTTTTGTACTCATATCTCTTTTACCTGGGGCTTTCCTGTGCTCCGTTCCTGTTCCCGTGCTCCGTTGCTCTCCCCCACTACTCCTCACTCTCTGCCTCGCCTGCCAGCCCGGGTGCATCGCTCTGCAGGGATCATTATCTTCTCGGCAGCAGGGGTAGTCTTCAGGGGGTGCATTATTTGGGCTATCTCCTTAACTCCTGCCCCACTCCTAAGGGCAGGCTGTCAGGCCTCCAGGCAAAGGGTCTCCTGTAAAGGATTTCTTTGATTTTATGACAGACTCTCTGCCGTCCCTAGCGAGCTTTACAGGGCCTTAGTCCCACACCTACTTAGGGTCCACCCTCTGCCTTTTTATTCCCTTTCTCCTGTCTTCCTAGAGTTACGTCGTTCTTCCCTACGTTCTCTACGTTTTTGTTGTTTATAGACTCAGGAATAGCGGCGAATCGTGCTATTCCACTCGTCAGGCCTCACTTGCCACCCCAGAGGAACGTGGATTCCCTTCTTACACAAGGTAGTTAATATGACTGTCTGGTTTTGGCGTGTGATCCTATGCAATTGGTGTTGGAATTCCCATGCCAGGGCCCAATCTCTTCTCTGTTCTAGATTTTCAACTAGTGACGCTGCTTCTCTGTCAGGCATCTCCCGCTCTCCAGGGATCCTTGTAAATTCTCTTAAGGCCCTTAATGGATTTGCTGTTCTCCAATCCCAATCACAAGTAAGACACCATGTGCTCCCCACCAAATGTGACTGGAGAATCCACCATTTGTCTTTACAGCCCCCGCAAAAGGTTTTTACCCATGCCCAACCAGAAGATTCCCGACATTTACGACACTTGGTGTAATTTAATAATTCTCACCTCACTTCAGCCACTACTGAAAGAGCAAGGGTCAGTTCATTCCAGGTTTTCCACGTCAGAGGGCACTTGAACTCCTGTTCCAGTTCCTGTAGGGGTTTTCTTACCAAGAGGCTCAATCGGTGTAGTTCTCTGTCCCCTAATTCAGTCATTCACGTTTCCAGCTGGCGCAGGTCCCTGTGCCTTCCAAAGGGTTGGCCGTAGATCTCCAGGGCAACTGGTCACCTCCCAAGGGGTGTCTGCAGTGATGGGTCCTTTCACTCGACTGGCATGTGTCCAGCCTTTTTCAGCAGTTGGGATGGCTGTTTCTGTGGTAAACAGGACAACATAGGGACCTTCCCATTGGGGTGTTAGGGATGTCTCTTTCCAAGTCTTAATTAGGACCCTATCTCCGGGTTTAAGCTTATGCATTATTATATCCAAAGGGGGTCTTTGTAGCAATAGCCCTTTTCGTCTTAATTTCTCCCTCCGTTTCATTAACTGTTGTATGTAACCCTGAATTTGACTATCTTGGATGCAAGGATGGTTCCCCGGAAGTTCTAAGTCGTAAGGCATTCCATAAAGCATTTCAAAAGAAGAGATTCCCACATCTGTCCTAGGTTGGGTTCTAATGTTTAGCAATGCCATGGGTAAACATCTGACCCAAGATATTTTAGTTTCTACCATGAGCTTGGTGAGTTGCTTCTTGATTTCTCCATTTGCCCTTTCCACCCTCCCTGAGCTTTGAGGGTGCCAAGGGGTGTGATATTACCATTTAGTGCCTAAGGCCCTGGTTACCTCTCTCAGTATTTTGTTTGCAAAATGGGGACCTCTGTCAGAGTCTAATATTTCTACTAGTCCATACCTAGGGATTATTTCTTCCAGCAGGGTTTTAATCACCACATTTGCAGTAGCCCGCGATGTAGGATATGCTTCTACAAAGTGGGTTAGATGATCTACCAGTACCAATAAGTACTTGTATCTCCGTACTTTTGGTAGCTCGGTGAAATCTATTTGTACATGTGAAAAAGGTCATTGTGCTAATTCCCTTCCTCCTGGAATCCTTTCTCGAGCCTGATGTCTGTTAACTCTTTGGCTTGTTATACATCTCCTAGCTACTTGTTTTGCTATATCGTAAATTCTTACACACATGTACTTAATAGTAAACTGATCTACTAAGGCTTGGGCTCCCCAATGAGTCTGGCCATGCAGCTGCTGCACTATTCTTCGGGCCATAGATTTTGGCAGTACCTCCCTATCATCTGGCAAGTTTCGAATACCCCCATTCTCTTTTATTCCCATTTTGTCTAATTTCTCCTTTTCCTGGGCTGTAAAGCTCAGGACTCGAACTTTCTCATCATCTCGCGTTCTCCTTATCCCCTGATCCTGGAATTTTCTGAGAGCAGCTTCCTTTGCCCCTCTGTCTGCTGTGTTGTTTCCTCTGATCAAATGGGAGAGACCCTTTTGATGTCCTTTAACTTGTACTATTGCTGATTTCTTTGGGCCTCTTAAAGCTTGTAGACCTGAGTAATTAGTTCCTGATGTATTAATTCTCTTCCTCGGGAGTTTATTAACCCTCTTTCTTCCCAAATTTTCCCAAAGGTATGTACCACTCCAAAGGCGTATTTTGAGTCTGTGTAGATGGTCCCAACCTTAGCTTCCAAAAATTTTAGAGCCCTCAATACTGCATACAGCTCACAGGCCTGGGCTGACCAACTAGGACTCAAAGGTCCGGATTCTATTATTTCCAAATTTTCACCTCCTACAATCGCATATCCAGAGATCCGCTTTCCCTCAACAACTCTAGAGGACCCATCCACAAATAACTTTTCTCCCTCTTCTAGTTCTTCCTCTTTGAGGTCCGGCCTAATTTTTGTTTGTTTTTCTATGCTATGTAGGCAGTCATGAGTTAAATCCTCCTGTGGATCTCCAAACAAGAATTCAGCGGGGTTTTGCAGAGAGGTGGTTTCAAGTATCAACTGAGGGGATGACAGTAAAATGCCCTCGTATTTCAAAAGTCTTGAGTCTGTTATCCATTTTTCTGCCTTTTGTTGCAATACTGCCCGTATGTTATGGGGGGTAAAGACTTTCAGTTCTCCTCCATAGGTAATTTTGAGAGTTTCTTCCACTAAGAGGGCTGTTGCCACTATAATCTGCAAACATGTTGGCCATCCTCTACTTACGGGGTCTAGTATTTTAGAAATAAATGCTACTGGTTTTCGACTGCCGGCCCAGTCCTGAGCCAGTACCCCAAATGCTACTCCTGCCTCAGTGTTAACAAACAAATAAAAGGGTCTCCTAACACCCGGGAGGCTTAGCACCGGGACATTACCCAATTCCTCTTTTAATTGTTTTAATGATTCATCATCCTTCTCAGTCCATTTCATCAAACCTTCAGCAGCTAGTTTTTCATACAAAAATTTTACTTTACCACTAAAGTTTTCAATCCATTGTCTTCAATATCTTACAAGACCCAATAGCTGCCTGATTTGTCTCTTATTTCTTGGGGGAGGAAGGGAGAGGATTCCCTTAACCCTCCCTGGGTCTAGTGTTTTAGTTCCTTTACTAAGTCAGTGTCCTAGGTACTTCACTTCTTCTTCTATGAATTGCAATTTACTTTTGGACACCTTCAGCCCCTGGATGCTTAAAAAGTTCAGAAGCTTAATGCTTTCTTCTCTAACTGATTCCTCGCTTTTTCCAGCAATTAAAAGGTCATCTATATATTGAACAATGGTTATTGCTTGGTTTGGGGTATAGGATTTCATTATTTGCTCTAGTGCCTGCCCAAACAAATTTGGGTATTCTGTGAATCCCTGTGGGAGCACTGTCCACCTTAGTTGTTGCTTTCAGTGGGTATCGGGATCTTCCCATTCAAATGCAAAATAATCTCTACATTCTTCTTTCAAGGGGCATGCCCAAAAGGCGTCTTTCAAATCTATAACACGATACCAGTGATCATCTGGTTTCAATTGACTGAGCAATGTGTGGGGGTTTGCTACTACAGGGAACCAGGCAATGGTTCTCTTATTTATTTCCCTTAGATCATGTACTAATCGGTATTTTCCGTCTGGTTTCTTTACAGGTAAGATGGGGGTGTTGAAGGGAGACACGCAAGGTTCCAAGAGCCCTTGTTGTATTAACCGTTCTACCTCTGGTTTTAGTCCCCTTCGCCCCTCATCTGACATGGGATATTGTTTTATCCTTACTGGGATTTCTGGGCTTTGAATGTTGACTGTGAAGGGCTATATTCCATCTTCCTGCTGTATCAGGGGTATACCAGACTTCTGGGTTGATTTTCTCTTTGTCAGTGACCCGTAAGGGGCACAACCTGACTTTCAGCTGTTTTTCTTCAATAGTTATGTTTATCCCTAATTCCGCCATTAAATCTCTTCCTAATAAATTGTAATCAGCTTCAGGGACCAGTAGCAGTGATCCTACCCCTATTTTCTTCTCTGATTCTATTAAAACATCTTTAATTACAGGAACCTTGAAGGGTTCTCCTTTTGCCCCAATAACCTGTAGTGTGGAAGGTGAAATCTTACATCCCAGGGGCAAAGATTGAACTGTTGATCTCTCAGCCCCTGTATCTACAAGGAAGGTTATGGGGGTTTGCTGGGGACCCACCTTAAGTTTTACCTAGGGCTCCGATGACATTTGCGTCCCCAATAGATGGAGCCCTTGACCCCCCTAATCCTCTTTGAACGTTTTCTCATCCCTAAGCCTCTCTCGGCATTCCCTCTTCATGTGTCCTTTTCCACCACAATAGTAGCACACTGTTCCTTCTCTCCCTCCAGTGTGGGGTCCTCCTAAATCCTGGGGACTTCTCCTCATGCCACTTCTTTCTCGTGCTGGAAGGTTGTTTCGTTGTCCCTCCCTGACTGCCGCCACCATCATCCAAACTTGTCTTTTGTGTGCCTCATCCTCCCGTCTAACATATACCTTCTGAGCCTCCCTGAGCAATTCATCAAGTCCTCTGTCCTGCCAATCCTTTAACTTTTCTAATTTCTTTCGAACATCCTCCCATGATTTGGCTACAAACTGTGTTTTAAGGAGTGCTTGCCCCATTGGCGTCTCTGGGTCCACCCCTGAGTATAACTGAAAACTCTTCCTTAATCTTTCCAACCATTCAGTGAGGGTCTCATCTTTTCCTTGGCACTCTTTGAATGCCTTGCTTATATTTTGTCCCCGGGGCACAGCCTCTTGTATGCCCTGGATTATGATGGTTCTTAAATCCTGCATATGACCACGATGGTTGGGGTCCTGATTGTTCCAGTTGGGATTTTGCAAGGGCCATTTCACATCAGCCGCGGGACCTTGAACATGTTGGGTGTCCCAAATCCTCATTCCTGCCCTTCTAATCATCCCTCTCTCCTCTGTTGTAAATAGGATGCCTAGAATGGATTGCATCTCCACCCAAGTATATATGTTTGGCCCTAGGAACTGATCCACTCTTTCTGCTACTCCTATAGGGTCTTCTAACAATTTTCCCATCTCTTTCTTAAACTCACGGACATCTCCCGAGTTCAAGGGGACAGTGACAAACCCCATCCCAGCTTGAGGTCCTCCTAATGCTATTTCTCTGAGAGGGAACAACCCACTGCTCTCTCCTTCCTCAATTACTGTTCTCATCTGACTCCGAGTACGCCTCCTGCAATCCGGGGAGTCCGTGACCTGCTGTCTATTAGGGGCCGATGCCGGGAATGCGTTTGGGAGGGTTCAGGGGGAGCTGGTGGTATATAGGGGGGAGGATAAATAGGAACTTATTCCTCCGGTCGAGACTTTTTCTTTTTTTCCTCCTCCCCTTGACTTCCCTTAAGGGGGAACAGCCTAGCTGTTTGCTCATTACTTTCTACCAACCATAATTTAGCATGTGCACTCTCCTCTGAGTTCACCGGCTCTTTAGAATTCACATAAATGTTCAGGGCTTGACAGACCCAATCCTTGAAGGATCCGAAAATGGGCCAGTATATACTTCCTGAATCCAGATTCTTGCCTCCCCACACTACCATACAATAATTTATCATTTTTGCCTTATCCTTCCCCTTTCTGGAGGGAAAGTCATCCCAATACTTAATCATTAATCCTAACGGACTGTCCTTAGGTATTGGGGGTAACTGGCGACCCTCCCCCATGGCATCAGAAGGCTTGCTTTTCTTCTGCCCCATCTTCCAAGGCACCTCCACACACACACACACACACAAAACCCCTCGGTCGTGGCTCGCTCCCTCGCGGGCTACGAGAACCTCACTACTAGAGGGTCCCTCTCACGTCGTCCGCAGTTGGACGTCTCATTCACCGTGCCCTGGGATCCCAACCCCAACCGAGCGGTTCACCTCGTATACTCACGCGTCCTGCGTCGTCGCTCGGATCTTCGTGCACAAAGTTTACAGGGTTACTGGTGTTTTCCTTGCTTATTCTCGAATTTAGGTTCGTCAGTCCAAATGAGGGGTCGGGTGAGAAGGCCAGGGCCACCAGGTGGTGGGGCGCCCCCCCAGGATTCTCAAACCAACCCCATTTTCTGGATCCGAGTCACGGCACCAAATTGCGATAAATGAATTCACTGGATTCAAGGATCATACAATTATAAATTTATTATTATTATTATTATTATTATTATTATTATTATTATTATGCAAGCAAGAATAAGCAAAGTTCAGCACTGGGCAGCCAGGAGTCTCCGCTCCTCTAGGCTCGCACCGTTCCTATCCCCAAAGTCCACCTTTTATTGCCTTTTTCTCCCGGGTCCAGGGATGACGTGGTCTGTCTTTTGCGCTTGCTCGTTCAGTTGCTAGGGGGGTCTTTTTCTGCCTTCTAGTGGTTGTGGGATGAAGGCTCCAAGTCTTCCTCTTTTAACCGCTGAGTGAACTTTTCCTTCTAAGGCATACCTATACAGTGGAATTTTCAGAACACTATACAATTCCTGCAAGCCTAAGCAATTCTTGTGAGTTTAGGGATTGTTGTTACAGCTCTCCTCTGTGACCTCTTAGGTGAACTTTTCTTTACCATGGAATTCCCAAAGCACTATACAATTCCTGCAAGCCAAGCAACCATATGTGGCTATACATTTAAGATTCAAGTGGTTTTAGCTATTTAGTTATTGCTTTGATATTGTATAATTATTTAGCTATTGATTAAAATGATGAACAAACATATTGCTACTTATTACACTCATCACCACCTTTACCGCGCATGCTCCACCACTCGTTTTGGTTGTCGCACAAGTCTTTGGGGGTCGTTGTTTGATGAAGGCCTCTCTTCTTCCTCGATGTCTTTAATTCACCTTTGGGTTACACATGCGCACCCAGCCAGTACAATGTAATCCAAAACTAACATATTAACTACATTTAAGCATCAAAGCAATAAATCTCTTATAGCTGGCACTTTTCTGGGACCCAACCAGATTTTCCCCTCTTTCTGTTAATTTTTAGTAACTGTTATCTCTTGCATTTTCCTCCTGTCATGGAACATCTGCAGGGAGGGGGGTGGAACCCCTCCACTCCCTTTTTTCTTGGCATTGCAACTTTTAACTGTTTTATTATTACTTCCAAATATTAATTACTGCATCAATATTGATTACTGTTTCAATTTTGTCAGCACAAATCATACCTATTTACCAGAGCTCTGTTCCTCTCTCTTGCAGCCCTTGAAAGCCTGACGGAGGACATGAGCAGTGCTGTGTCAGAGCTGGCATTTCAAACACTGCATGTCCTCCGAGCAACAGCCAGTGGGCGATATTCCATCTTCCAGAGGCTGCACGATCAGCTGCGCAGGGCATGGATCACTCGGCCTCGTCTGTCACGGCTCAGCTGGCTGAACTGCTGGAGCTCTGAGGAGAGCTGATCTGGGAGGCTCTCTTTGCTGGGGCAACCTGAGCCAGCGGGGATTTTTAGTTTTCTGTAAGATTTTTCTTTTTTTCCATTCTATTTTTTATTCTATGTAAATATAGACTATGTTATAATACACAGAATCTCAGGAGATTTCTTTGCTGCCCAGGGTCTGTAGGGCAGAGGGGAAGAGGGGGAAAAGGGTGCTTGTGCTCAGCCAGCTGCCCCGGCGTGCAGTGCTGCAGGGAAGATGGCCAGAAGCCCCTTGGCCTTTGGTGGTTCTGCTGAAGCCTTTGTGCTGCCCACAGAGCGGCTGGGCAGGGGCCGGAGCTGCGGGGATCCCTGCCAGAGCAGTGCCTGGAGATGGCCACAAGCCCTGTGCCAGGCAGGAAGCGCCATCCGTGTCCTCCCGCCCGTGTGCTGCTGCCTGCCTTGCTGAGGGCTCCCAGATGCCTCTGGATGGGGCTGCTCTGGAGCTGCTGTGGGGCTGCGGCGCTGCTGCCGGGCAGCTTGGCTGGGCTGGGGCAGGGCCTGAGGGGCTGGGGCGCTGGCAAGCCCTGAGCAATGGGCTGTCAGAGGCCACAAGCAGCCCCCTGGCAGCCGCCTTCCTCCTGCCAGAGCTGACTGGCAAGACGGATCCCGGGCACTCTGCAACTAACAACATCAGTGTTGTTGGAAACCCAAATGCAGGGAAATCTCAGACCTTTGGTCTTGTCAGCAAAGCTTAGAATTAAACACAGCATTTGAGCTGAGACCTTGGAAAGGGCTTCCAAACTCAGGTGCTAGAAGCGAGAATGCAGATTTCTAGTTTATAGCAGAGACACGGGGAGGAAAGTTGAAGTGGAGGAAAGTTTCGAGTTTTAGAGTTCAAGATCTAGAAAAAATCCAAGTAGTTCCAATGGTAAACAAGAAGTTTAGGATGCAGTGCTTTAGGTTTGTTGCATCATGGCATGATTGGCTAAGGAAGCTTAGATGATGTAGCATGATGTGGGAACCCAGGAAATTCCTCGGGCTGCCCTGCAGGACTCGAGACCCTGTCAGAGGCCTCAGAGACCTTGGCACAGAGCCCAAGACCCCAGTGCCTTGGATTTAGCCCTTGGAAAAAACAATTCCCAACCTTGTATGAAGAATGGCAAGCCACAAAATGATAGTGAATTTAGCACAGAGTGGAAAACTAGATTTGGAGGGATTTTAGAATGGGGCTTCAGGGGGCAAGATGGAGGAATCTGGGCATGTCCAGCCTTTCTCCTTCTTCTTCTTGGCCTCCGTCTTCTGCTGTGATGTTGGCACTTTTCGATTGGTTTAGAGTAGAAGCTCACTGTCTAACGTAGATGATAGGTATTGGAAAGTCATTGTAAATATTGTACAGGGAGTTGTTTTCAGTAGAAGAAGATAACACCGCCCCGGCGGAGGCAGAGTGCCTTAGACTGTCTTGCTGAGCGGACCTCGGCAGGACAGGAGAAAGAATTTTATAGATGAGATACAAAAACAATCTTGAGACCGAGAAATGAAGAGCTCTGACTCCTTCTTCCACCGCTGGGCTGGGAAAAGAGACTTTCTAACTTATTTCGGGCTCACTCTGAGCAGCTAGAGACCCCGAGAGCATGAGTCCCTAAGAGGAAATCTTGAAGGATTGGGTCCAAAACAGAAATATCCTTGTTGGCCGTGTCTTCTTGGCCAAGAAGTCCTTCAAAGCTCTTGCAACTACAAGTCCTGCGGCCCTGTGAGTCGTGCGGTGCAGATGCAAGCCAAACTCACCCTTCCTGTCTCTGTAGAAGAGAAGAAAAAGCAAAGGCATCATCTAAAAAAATCAGAGGTCCGCTCTCTAGCTCCTTCCAAACTCCTTCAACTCACCCAAAGTGTGATTTACCTACAAATAGATGAGAGGGACTCTTAGTGCTGCTGGCTCTTTGACTCCAGAGCGGCTGCTTTAGAATCTTTCCCATAACCCTGTGTAGTTATGTGCCAGCAATGTCTCCTTTGAAGAAACTTTCCCAACTGACTTGCATGGAGGTTTGTTTGAAGGGTGTTTGAGGAGAAAGGCTCCCAGCAGAGGTCTGGGCTTTGGCCTAGCTGTGTCCCCTGCTGATTGTGAAGTGTGCCATCAGCAGCAAGGCTTTCTGGGCTAAAAATATCATCAAGTCGCTTGGACTTGCTCTTTTTGGCCTATAAAAGCTGGAGCCACTTTCGGGGCAAATTTGGAGACCTCATCTATGGGTGAATGGAGCAGCTAGGATTTTCCCAGTGGCTGGCAATGGTTCTCCAGGTGCCTGGTGTAAAAGGGGGCTGCCCAGCAACTGCGCATCTGCAAGATAATGAACAATTGTCTTGGTTTGAAGAGAGAGGTGTCTGCTAAGGAAGGAAGAAGCCTTCTCTGAAAGGCAAAATGTAAATCCCCAGCCCTCAAAGGATTCTAATTTAGAAATTCAAATGCTCTCAGGGAAAGATATGCGGATAGGACTGAGAGCCTGCAGAGCTGAGTGGCGTTTGCTGATGCTCTGAGCCCTTCCTAAAGATCCTGTGGGGCTGCCTTAGACACCTGGGGCCAGGCATTCCTTCCAGCCTGGGCCACTTTGGCTGGGCTGGGGGCGGCCCCAGGGCAGGCGGCAGTGTGTGCAAGGGCCCTGGGTGGCACGCTGCAGCACGGTCACCGTGCCATGGAACGGAACCCGGTGTCCAAGGCCCCTTTGTGACACGTGGGAAATAGAAGCTTGCCCGGGTGCTGGGAGCACGCAACGGGGCACAACGGGACAGAGCAGTGCCATGAGAAGCCCCCGCACAGCACGCTCGTTCCTGTCTGAGCCCGAGCTTTTCCGCAGCCTTTTTCCTGCAGCTGAGCTCGAGGCCAGCGCACAGAACTCGGTGACCCGTGGCCTTGCGAGGCTTCTATTCTGCAGCTGCCCTCAAGGGCAGAGCGTGGGACTTGGTGCCCCAGAGCTTTCCCAGGGCACCTCTCCTGCAAGTAGCTCCAGTCAGAGACATGGAGCAGAGACCCCCGAGAGTGCCCAAGATGGCCTGGGTGGAGGAGGAGGAGGAGGAAGAAGGCCCTGGAGCTGCCCCAGCACAGGAGACTGAGGAGGTGGTGCCTTTCCATCCACCCCAGGAGGGTGAGTGGCAGAGCTTGGCTGCAGGGCTGGAGCCTGCAGACAGCTTGACCCCATGTAATGCTATCCCATGCCATCCCACCCATCCCATCCCATCCCATCCCATCCCATTCCACCCCATCCCATCCCATCCCATCCCATCCCATCCCATCCCATCCCATCCCATCCCATCCCATGCCATCCCACCCATCCCATTCCATCCCATCCCATCCCATCCCATCCCATCCCATCCCATCCCATCCCATCCCATCCCATCCCATCCCATCCCATCCCCTGGGGAAATGCCCACGAACAGGACGGAAGAGGGCCCGGGCAGACACCCCGCAGTGGCCGTGCTCCATCCCCTGGGGTATCCCGAGGCTCTCCCAGCCTGGGGGGCGCAAGGCTGGGCTGTTTTCTCCGGCCTCTCCCACAGCCCCTCAGCTCTGGCTGTGCTCGCTCTTTGCCAGATGCAGCCCTGGAGCGCACACAAGAGCAGGAATCCAGCCGTGGCCTCTTCCGCAGAACAGCGCAGGTACCTGCAGCCACCCCCAGCTGGGCTGGGCCTGCTGTCCTTGCTCAGCCCAGCACCGTGTGTGCAGCACTCCATGCAACATCCCTGGCTTCCTGCCCTTCTCCTACAGTTTGTTTGCGACTTTGTCCGGAGCATTCAGCAGGAAGAGACCAGCACCATGGGCACTGGGCCCAGAGCTCACTCAGAGCTCCTCCATCATGAGACCAGTGCCGCCCTGCTGGATTTGCTCCTGGAGAAGGGTGTTGCCAGGCCAGAACAAGTAAGCAGCCTGGGGCCAGGCTTCCATTCCCCCATGAGTCACGTGGCTTTCCCAGCCACGCCTGCTGGTCCCTGGGAGCCTTTGAGGTCATGGCAGTGTGCTGGGAAGGGAAGCACTTCTCTGGGGACCCTGGGGACATTGCTCCCTCTGGCAGCTTTCCAAGTCTCCCTGTGCCTTCTGCAGGTGCCCGCCATGGTGAGGTTCATCCACCAGTGGCTCCTGGCCAATGATTCTGCCGAGCACAGGCTGGACAAGGCCCTGCTGAAACTCACCAAAGCACACCCGGGTGACACAGTCATGACGCTCCTGCGTGTGGCCCCGTCCTGTGACAGGTATGGGGCCCACCTGCCCAGAGGGCTCAGGCCTCTCTGTACAGCCTGCTGCAGGTGTCTGAGCAACAGAGACTTCCAGGGCCCTCTGGCTGCTGCCTTTCCCAGCCCTGGCATGTCGGCCCCTAAACCTGCTGCCATGCTCCCTCCCTGCCCCTCAGGGCTGTGTCCCCACAGGCCTGGGCTGCCTGGCTGCTGCTGGCCAGGGCCAGTGGGCAGAGGCAGAACTGGCAGCCAGCTCAGCTCCCCCCGGTGCTGTGTCTGAGACCCCACCTGAGACAGAGCTCTGACCCCGCAGAGCTGCCATGGCCATGTGGAAGACCATCATGTGCTCGTCCAGGACTGCAGAGCCAGTGCAGCTGCTCCTCCTGGATGTGCTGGGGAGCTGGCCAGAGCACAGCACGTGCACCTCCGATGGGGACCAAACGGCTGTTTTTGGCCTGGCTGTGAGTTTCTGCAAGTGGCCTTTGCTGGCCCCAAGGCTGCCTCTCCAGAGCTCTCCATCCTCCTTCCCCCACTGCATCTGCCTGCCTCAGGCGCTGGCCTGAAACCTGGCCCAGGGGCAGCTTCAGGCCCAGCAGGCCCCGTGCTCCCCCTGCCTCTCTCCGGGCCTCTCCCTGCCACGCTCGGGCCCTGCCACACGGACGCCTGGGCACTGAGCGCTGTCTCGGGGGGCTTTGTTCTTTGCAGGCAACCGTGGTGATGTGGAAGATCCTCCAGGAGCCCCCTGTCCCACGTGTGGTGAGGCCGTATTTCCCCCGCCTATTTGTGCATCTGCTCTTCCAAGTGTTCTTCAGCACAGAGGAGATGCCAGAGGAGGTCCAAACCTTCTGGAAGGAATGCTTGGAAGAGCACGGCCTTGCCATCAGCCCCAACAGGTGCTCCATCTCACTCCTCCTGTCCCTGCCACGTGGCCTGCCAAGGAGCCAGTGCTGCCAGCGTGACCTGGCCTTTGCTGTGCACACAGGTTTGCAGTGCAGACCCTGAAGTCCCCTCAATGGTGAGCAGTGGCTTGGCCTTGCCTGGGCTTGGGGCGCTGGGGCAGCTGCTCCCAGCTCTCCTGCCTCCCACTTCAGCTGCCCCAGTGCTTCGGGACAGGCCTTTGGCCTCTGGGCCCTGCAGCAGCAGGCTGGCCTTTCACAGACTTGTGTTCCGCACAGGCCGAAAGAATGTGGAGCTTGACCAAAAGCCTCATGGACCTACTGGGGGACAATGATGCAGAGATAGCTGGGATGACACTCATCACACTCAGCTTTATACTCCTGCACAAACACATTCTGATGGCAACCCCCATTGCCCTGCAGCTGGCTGAGGCACTCCTGCCACTCTTTGACCACGTAAGGCTCTGTGCCCCTAGCTACAGCCACTGGCTGCTGCCTGGAAACTGTGTGCCCTGTGCATTTCCAGCCCTGTGCCCAGGGGGCCCTGGAGGAGCCAATGCTGAGGTATTTTTTCCTTTTTTTTCATACAGGATAATAGCCAGGTACAGCTGCTCTCCATCAAACTCTTCAGAGACATGATGGAGTACTTGGAAGAGAGAGAAAAACCTTTGGAAAGCCCTGTGCAACAGAGCCTGCTTCCACTCTTCTTCCACTGCAATGATGAGAATCAGCGTGTGGCAGAGGTAAGGACTGGTGGGCTGCTGCTGTCCCCCTTGCAGGGGGCTGGGCTGCCTCCTGCCCTGCGCCTGCTGGACCGCAGCCGCCTCCGGGCCATGGCAGGGGGAGGCGGGTCCCGTGCCCTGGGCTGTGGGGCCATCTCCACGTCTCTGCCGCTCTCCAGGCTTCTCGGGAAACACTGCTTTATGCAGTCAAGTTCATGAAGAGGAGGGATCTCAAAAAGCTGCTGAAGGAGCAGAAACTGTGGAAGTTCAGCAAGTGCCTGGTAAGGACGGCCTGGAAGCCACAGGCTCAGCCTGGAGAAGGCCCCTGAGGGCGTAGCTCAGTGTGCGGGCCGGGCAGCTGTGCCCCTGCCCGCTGCTGCAGCCAGAGGCCGCGGGGGCTCTTCTCCAGGCTCCCGTGGGCCCCAGCCGGGTGCCCATGGAGCCCCGGCCCGGCGGGGCTGCGGCCGGCACCGCGGCTCCCCGGGCAGCAGCCGGCCCTCTGCCCCCTGCCCTCGGGAGCCCTTGACCAGCGGCTGCTGGCCGCGCCCCAGGCCTGTGCGGCCAGGGGAGGCCGGGGCTGGGCGCAGGCAGTGCCCGGCCCAGGGGCCGAGCCCGCGCCAACCCTTCCCTCCTGCCGCTCTCTACAGCTGGCAGAGGACAGGAACAGAGCAGCCGAGCACCTGCGCTGGGCCCTGCGCTACCTGCGGAGCCCACAGGAGCCCCTGCGAGAGGCGGCCATCAGGTTCATGGGTGAGCCACGAGCCCGGGCTCCCTCCCCGGCCCGGCCCGCCGCACCTCGGCCTCAGCCCCGCCTCCTGCCCCGGCAGCGCCAGCCGGGCCCGGCGCCATGGAGCCCCGCCCGGCCTGGGCATTGCTGCTGCTGCCCTCTGGCAGCCGTGCCCTGGGGCAGCAGCGTGCAGCAAAGGCCCGGGCTGAGCCCTGCTGGGCCAGCAGCCCGTGTGGCCACAGCGCCGGCAGCGCCGCCGGCAGGGAGCTGTGCCGCTGGCGCCCTGACAGGCTCTGTGTTCACAGGCATGGCCGGGCGGCACCTGCGGGGGCAGCAGCAAGAGCTGCAGTTGATCTGCCCTGGTGAGTGAGGCCAGCGGGCTGACAGCCGGGGCTGCCGGGGACAGCTGCAAGCCCTGCCCTGGCTGCGGAGGGCTCTGCTCCCGGGGCCAGAGCACCCTGAGATTTCAGGGCTTTGTGGCCCATTCATGGCCAGCAACTTCAGGCTGATCCCCTTGCTCCCTGCTCCCTCCTGGCCATGGCAAAACCCAGCTGCGATGGCCCTGGTAGGCAGCTCTCCTCAGCTCCCCGCAGCTCCAGCTTCTGACCGTGTCGCTGTTCCTCTCTCTTGCAGCCCTTGAAGACAAAACAAATGACATCAGCCTCGCCGTCGGAAGCCTGGCAATTCAAACTCTGTGCATCCTCAAGGCAGGAGAGCGGGCTCCCATCTCCAGCTTCCAGTGGCTCCGAAATCACCTGCGCAGGGCGTGGAAGACACGGCCTCGTCTCTCACGGCTCGGCTGCCTGCCCTGCTGGAGCTCTGAGGAGAGCTGATCCCAGAAGCTCTTTTTGCTGGGGCCACCTGAGTCAGAAAGAATTTTCTTTTTCTTCAAGCATGTTCTTTTCATTTTTTTCTTTTCCTTTTTTTCTTTTCCTTTACAATGTAAATATAGACTATGTTATAATACACAGACTCCCAAGATCTTTCTTTTGCTGCCCAGGGTCCACAGGGGCATAGGGGAGGAGGGGGAAAAGGGTGCTTGTGCTCAGCCAGCTGCCCCGGCATGCAGTGCTGCAGGAAGATGGCCAGAAGCCCCTTGGCCTTTGGTGGTTCTGCTGAAGCCTTTGTGCTGCCCACAGAGGGGCTGGGCAGGGGCCGGAGCTGCGGGGATCCCTGCCAGAGCGGTGCCTGGAGATGGCCACAAGCCCTGTGCCAGGCAGGAAGCGCCATCCGTCTCCTCCCGCCCATGTGCTGCTGCCTGCCTTGTTGAGGGCTCCCAGGTGCCTCTGGATGGGGCTGCTCTGGAGCTGCTGTGGGGCTGCGGCGCTGCTGCCGGGCAGCTTGGCTGGGCTGGGGCAGGGCCTGAGGGGCTGGGGCGCTGGCAAGCCCTGAGCAATGGGGCTGTCAGAGGCCACAAGCAGCCCCTGGCAGCCGCCTTCCTCCTGCCAGAGCTGACTGGCAAGACGGATCCCGGGCACTCTGCAACTAACAGCATCAGTGTTGTTGGAAACCCAAATGCAGAGAAATCTCAGACCTTTGGTCTTGTCAGCAAAGCTTAGAATTAAACACAGCATTTGAGCTGAGACCTTGGAAAGGGCTTCCAAACTCAGGTGCTAGAAGCGAGAATGCGGATTTCTAGTTTATAGCAGAGACACGGGGAGGAAAGCTGAAGTGAAGGAAAGTTTAGAGTTTTAGAGTTCAAGACCTAGAAAAAATCAAATTGGTTCCAATGGTAAACAAGAAGTTTAGGATGCAGTGCGGTCGGTTTGTTGTGTCTGTACTAGAAAGTCCCAGGGACAAATGTTTGCCAATTAACACCTTTAACTGGGAGGATCGATTCCTGTTGTGCTTGTACCAGAGTCTGGGGCCAGAGGGGGTTTCCAAGGGCAATCTTGGTCCATGTAGGGCTGAGGCTCTGCAGGCTGCTCCAGCCCCTCTGGGTGCTCAGGAGCAGGGGTTGCAGTGCACCCTCATTGGCCCTGGGGCTGCCCAGGGAAGAGCCATGGCTGAGGCTCTGCAGGAGCAGGCAGGCTCAGCCCTGCTCCAACATGGGATCCCATGGCACAGGACACGCTGGGATTTGCCCCTGCAGCTACCAAGTGTGTCCAGAGAAACTGCAGGCAGAGGGTGACCTCAGTCAGTGGGACCCCTCTGTGCACAGGGACCCTCACTCCTGGCGTGGCTGTGCCAGCTCCTCCAGGGACCTCCAGCCCTGGAAACCTGGAGCAAGTGGAAACCACAACTTTGCAAATGCTGCCTGTGCCCAAAGTAAATGCAAAGAGAACTGGGATGTGAAAAAGAAAATTTGTTTATTTCCAGAATGTGGGGAAATATCGCGAGGTCTTGAGATATCGCAAGATCATGCAGAACCCCTCCCCTTTTACTGTTACTGACCGTTGCCCCCTGTTATAAAAGACTCTGTCTAACCGTTAAAAAAGGCCAGTTACTTTCCACCACATTGGTGTATGCATGTGCTTGGCCCGTGTGGCAGAGGCGCCGCCACAGAACCGTCCTCGACCCGGGACGCCACGCCCCAAGCGGCAGCAACAAGTGGTGCCGAAACCCAGGAACAATCCGGGAAGCAGGAATCGCCTGGGCGAGTGGACGGTGGCCGGAGCAGCAGGACTGTCTCCGTCGGGGAGGACGTTCCCAGAGGACTGGCAAGAGGGAAGGGTCTCCCACTGGCATTCAGCGAAGGAGGAGGGCTCGCGCCAGGAGTGGCGAAGGTGGAAGGCTCGCACCTAGGACTGATGAAAGAGGAATGCTCACGCCGGGGCGAGAAGGAGGAAGTCTCGCGCCAGGACCTGGTGAAGGAGGAAGTCTTGCGTCAGTAGCCAGCAGTGGAGAACATGGAGCCCCTTGCTAAGGTCATTTTTAAAATTCACAGAGACTGGGGCATAGATTGTGAGCCAGGCGATTTTGTCCTCGCAGTGTCGAGGCTCCTGCGCGCTGGGGTGATCAGGCATCTGTAGGATATCTTCCGCCTGGAGGTATGGGATAATTGTACTGGGGCCCTAGCGGAGGAGGCTATGTCCTCAGGCTTGGGGCAGAGTCTAAAATCATGGGGCAGGGTCATGTGGGCACTGAAAAAGGCTCAGCCAGTCCAGCGGGAGCGGGGAAAGTGGAAGGCCACCCAGGACTGCTTGTGGGAGGGGCCCCGGCAGGGTGCGGACGAACGTGGGTCCGCTGAGTGTGGGGATTCGCAGCCGCGGGAGTGCTCTTCGCAGCTCCTGAGCCCAGGCACCGCAACTATGGGGAAAAAGCTGTCATTTTGGGACGGGCTGCTAGAGGAAGCGCGGAATGCGGCTGTTAACTCAGAGGTGAAGACTGCAGCCGTCGTTAACTCAGAGGCGCAGAGCGCGGCCGTTAGCTCAGAGGCACGGAGCCCCGCCGTTAACTCGGGGCCGCAGGGCCCCACCGTTAGCGGGGAGGCGGGGGGCGCCGCCATTGATTCGGACCCTGGGGGAGCTTGGGCGGGGCGCCCGCCCTATGCACCGTGGGGTGGCATGCCCCCGAAGCGGGGGGACGCGGAAGCGAGCGCGATCGGCAGCGGTGGAGAAGGGTTGCAGGACAGCGCAGATAAGCGCGGGCTTAACAGGAGGAAAGGGCACGGAGGGGGAACTGATGCCGCTCGGGATACGTGTTGGAAATCTCATCACAGGGCACTGGCCTCCCCCAGCAGGAGGCGGGGCGAGCCTAGAGGTAGGGAGCGGCACAGGGCTAAGGCGAAGGGGCAGGGTCGGAGCCTGACAAAAGGGTCTTGGAGCCCGGAAGTCTCCAGCCAGTCGAGTTCTGGAACCGAGTCGGACTCGAGCTGGGATGAGTGGTTCCGCAAGTGGTCCATTGCTGACCCTGACTCTTATTCTGATGATTCGGACTCAGACAAAAAGGGAGCGGGAGCACGTAAGGGTAGCCATCGCAATCCCCCAGCTTGGGTCAAGGGAAAACTAGAAAAAAAAAAAAAGCTCCCCTTACGAACTGGAGAAGAATAAAAATAGCGTGTGCCGAGTGGGCCCCTTCAGCCAAGTTAGCGTTTCCTGTCCAGGTGGGGGGGCCAGGCGGAAACCAAAGAACCTATACACCTGTGAACCCCAAGGACATACAGGCAATTGTCAAAGCGATTGCGGACAGAGGGATTAATTCAGCCATGGTCTCTACTCTCATCGACAGTGTTTTTGGAGGGGATGACATGCTCCCATTTGATATCAAACAGACGTGCAGATTAATTTTTGATGGGGCAGGAATGATTGTATTTAAACAGGAGTGGGAGGACAACTGTGCAAGGCAGCTGGCTTTGGTTACCAGGGCAGACCATCCACTGCATGGTTCCAGCTTGCAACGCTTGATGGGCACGGACCCAACTATGATCACCCCTCAGGCACAGGCTGAGGGCCTTCGAGCCCATGAGGTAATGACAACAACCCATGCTGCCAGAGAGGCTATTCGCTCTGCATCTAAGGTTATCGCCAGACCATCGCCATGGTCTACCATAAAGCAGAGCGAGAGCGAAGGCTTCACGCAGTTTGTGGACCGCCTCCAGGCAGCAATTGATTCCTCTGCTCTACCATCAGAGGCAAAGGGCCCTGTGCTAGCAGAGTGCCTGTGCCAGCAATGTAATACTGCCACAAAGGACATCTTGCGGTCGCTACCACCTGGGGCTACCCTAGCAGAGATGATCAGGCATGTCGTTAAAGAGGAGCATCTAGCCCCAATTCAGGCAGCTGTCCACACTACTATAACTAACATAATGGCATGTTTTAAGTGTGGCCAGGCAGGGCATATTGCAGTGAACTGCCCTCAATCAGCATACCCACCGACAACTGTTCCCCCACGCCAGATGGGGCCTAGGGGGCCCTGCTGGAACATGTGGAAGGAGAGGGCATTTCGCTAGGGAGTGCAAACCCAAGGATCAGGGAAACGGGAGGGGGCGCCCGGGCCGCACTCAGCCCCCTCCCACTTGGAACACAAAGCGGCCCGGATGTGCCAATTGCCAATGGGGCATGGAGCTCCCGCACCCACTGCCCCCTCCCACTGTCAACTTCACAGCCCAGCCAACGGCCCAGACCAGTCCATCCACACCCCAGGAATACCAAGAACGGCTCCCTGGGGACGAGGCCCTTGGGTGGCCCTGGCCATGAAGGCGTGGGAGCGAGACCCATGGGTAGCCTTCACTGTGAAGGTGGGCAGACACCCTCTAATAGTGTGGGCTGTCTGCTGTCTCTATAACAACCCTGATGGCCCTGCTATCTGTATCCCTTTTTGGGTTGACACAGGATCAGATGTCACCGTCATTCCCGATATACACTGGCCCTCACAGTGGAAGTTGGAGGAAGCCCCCATGGTAGGTGGGGGGTTGGAGGGCTGTCTTGCGCCCAAAAAAGCACCCAGCTTCTAACGCTTTGCACGGAGAGGGGACCGGGGAGAACCATCACCCTCTCCCCATATGTGATGTCCGAATGTCCACCCTTGTTAGGGAGGGATGCCCTGACCTTGTTGGAGGTTAAAATGACAAATTTATTCTAAGGGCCACTGCTACACACCCACAACTGCCCATGAAACTGAGATGGAAATCACTAGACCCAGTGTGGGTCGAGCAGTGGCCCTTGTCTAAGCCTCAAATGACTGCCCTTCTCGAATTAATTACCCGGGAGCTACAGCAAAACCACATTGAACCCTCCACAAGCCCATGGAATACTCCCATCTTTGTCATACCCAAACGATCTGGTGAGGGCTTTCGTCTCCTACATGACCTACGGGAGGTGAACAAAAAGATCCAGCCAATGGGCCCTGTGCAAACTTCATTGCCAATGAATTCTATAGTGCCCAGAGGACAACCCTGTGCAGTGCTCGACATCAAAGACTGCTTCTTCTCCATCCCCCTGCATGATGAGGACAAAGAACGGTTTGCCTTTTCAGTCACCTTCCCGAACAGCCAGTGGCCCAACCTGTGCTTCCAATGGCGGGTATTGCCTCAGGGAATGGTCAACTCCCCTGCCATTTGCCAAATTACGGTGGACCGAGCACTAGTGCCAGTCCGACAGAATGATCCCACCGCGACCATTATCCAGTACATGGATGACATCCTGATCGCTGCGCCATCGACGGGCCAGGTAGACCGGATAGTGTCTGTGATCTCAGAGACCTTAAAAGCAAAGGGGTTCGAAATTACCAGTGCAAAGATAAAGAGGGGACCATGTGTGACCTTTTTAGGGGTGGGAATCTCAGACTCCTATATAACCCCTCCCCACATAAAAATTCGCCGAAACATCAGGACGCTCCACGACATGCAGCAGCTGGTGGGATCCCTACAATGGCTTCGTAACATCATCCTGATCCCTCCTGAGGTCATGGATCCCCTAAACGACCTCCTGAAAGGCAAGAGCCCATGGGAGCAAAAGGTGCTGATGCCAGAGGCAGTGAGCTCGCTTGACTTTATTGAACGTCAGATGTCAGTGAGCACGCTCGCCGGGTGGGACTCAAATGCACCGGTCAATTTGTATGTCCACCTTACGAAGAAAGGGGGAGTAGGAGCGCTGGCCCAAGGACCCCCTGATAAGGCCCAACCAATACAATGGGTGGTCTTGGGAAAACCATCGCGCGCCTTTTCCCCAGGAGTTGAGTGCCTTGGTAGCCTCGTTATGAAAGGCAGAAAACTCGCCCTGAGACATTTGGGCACTGAACCTGCCAGGATATATCTGCCCTTCTGTAAACAGCTTTCTGCACAGTCATCAATAACATCAGGGTACCTGGCCATAGCCCTTGCTGGATTCGGGGGAGAAATTCATTATGCAGCAAAACCCCCTTGGACACAGCTGCTCACGGTCGTCGACATCGACCTACCAGCTAAGGTAATTGACCGGCCACGAGAAGGACCCACAGTCTTCACCGATGTGTCTTCACTAACCTCCACTGCAGCTGTAGTATGGCAGTCAGGAGAGCGGTGGCATTGTATTAAAACAACAAGTCCTTCGTTTTCAGTCCAACAACTCGAAGCAGCCGCCGTGGCACTAGCATGTGGACTGTTCCTGGAAGAACACCTTAACATCGTGACTGACTCTATATTGGTGGCCAAGCTCTGTCTAGCCATGGCTGGACCCGGTGTGGCAGTATCCGCGGTGGCGACAATGCTGGAAGAGGCACTTTATTGGCGAAAGGGCACCGTGTCTATCATCCATATCAACAGCCACAGTCCAGTTAAGGGATTCTTTCAGATTGGCAACAACAAGGCAGACGCCGCCGCAAAAGGGCTGTGGACCCTAAGAGAAGCCCGCCAACTACACGAATTCCTACATATCGGGGCCAAAGCGCTCGCAAAGAAATGCGGGATCTCAGCCGCTGATGCTAAGCACATCGTCGCCTCATGCCCCTACTGCCAAAAATCACCACTGTGGTCCAGCGGCGTCAACCCCCGGGGCCTCAAGGCCGCCGAAATATGGCAGACAGATTTTACATTATGCCAGCTGCTGAAACCCCGAGCATGGCTTGCAGTAACAGTTGACACCTACAGTGGAGTAATCGTGGCCACGCAACACCAAAAGGCAGATTCTAAAGCAGCTATCCAGCATTGGTTAACTACCATGGCATGGCTTGGTATCCCGAGGCAAATTAAGACAGACAATGGTCCGAGTTTCATTTCAAAATCAGTCCGAGCTTTTGTATCAAGGTGGGGTATAACTTTAGTCCACGGCATCCTGTATAATAGCACCGGACAGGCCATTGTCGAACGGGCTAACCAAACCTTAAAAACTAAACTGGAGGTGCTAGCAGAAACAGAAGGGTTTACCAATTTCATCCCACAAAAAGACCAAGCACGCATCCTAGCAACCGCCCTGATAGCGTTGAATCAATTCCCCAGGGGAGATGAAATGAAAAGTCCTGCCCAGAGTCACCGGGCCACCCGGGCACTAGAAGAAGACCCACAAGTTATGATTAAAAATGACTTAGGAGAATGGGAAACAGGTTGGAGGCTGGTACTCACAGGGCGAGGGTATGCATCCGTTAAGAAAAATAATAAGATCAAATGGTGCCCACTTAAGTCGATAAAACCAGACCTTCAGGACAAAAACTAATGAAATTTGTGAAGTCTGTTTTGCAGGACTGAATCCTCAGACACCCCCGTGACCTGTATGCCCTGCTTCCTAAAGGCTGCAATGAATCATCAAGCAGCCCGATGGCAGACCATCCCGGGGTTGTGAAAGAACTCAATGACCAAACTAAAGGAGAGGCTGGCACAGAGAAGGACAGGGGGGAAAAGACAGCTCAGCAAAAATGTAAAGAGGTATCCATCAAGTAGAGTTCGAGCTCTGGCCAGGTTCTAGCTCTACTTGGATGGAATGCCAGGTAACCCAGAGTTCTTCCCTGTGTCAAAGGATCAAGGGGCGATTTGGAGGGAACATAAGTCCGGACATGGACTCTCCAAATCCTCTCTAATTTAAGATCAAACAGGTCGCAGACTCTGGGAAAAATAATTTGGTCCTAGGAGGTCAACTAAAAGAAAAACAAACAAACTGAGGAGGTCCTACAAAGATGTTCAAAGTATTCAAAGATAGGGTTCAGTCAGCACCATGACTTGTCGCCTTACATTTTAAACAAGTTTGTGTTGGTTTTTTTTTCAAAAAAACAAACAAACAAACAAAAAAAAAACAGTTAGAGATAGTCAGCTTTCCATTTGTTAAACATTTGCAGTTACAAGTTTATTGCAGTTGTGTTATATTGTTAAGTTAATTGCATCTTGTCAGCTACACGTTTCCTACTTGTCAGTTTTGCTTTATGTTTTTAACTGATCATAAAAGGGGGGGGAAATGTGGGGAAATATCGCAAGGTCTTGAGATATCACAAGATCACGCAGAACCCCTCCCCTTTTACTGTTACTGACCGTTACCCCCTGTTATAAAAGACTCTGTCTAACCGTTAAAAAAGGCCAGTTACTGTCCACCACATTGGTGTATGCATGTGCTTGGCCCATGTGGCAGAGGCACCGCCACAGAACCGTCCTCGACCCGGGACACCACGCCCCAAGCAGCGGCAACACCAGAAGAACAGCAACATTACAGAACACTCTTTTACAATGTAAGAATATTTGTAACAACAACAATCCATGGAACATATCTACAGAAGAACCTATTTAGCAAAAATATATGAAATGTATTTGCAGAAGACAAAAGAGGTGGGATCCCGGGGCGCGTGTCGCGCCTGGCAGCCCTGGGTGCACCACCGGCCCGTCTCGCCCGCCACCCCCTCGCGGGGCCGGGGAGGCGGAGCGTGAGCATCAGTGCTAGGACCCGAAAGATGTTGAACTATCCCTGGGCAGGGCGAAGCCAGAGGAAACTGTGGTGGAGGTCCGTAGCGGTCCTGATGTGCAAATCGGTCGTCCGACCCGGGTCTAGGGGTGAAAGACTAATTGAACCCTCTAGTAGCTGGTTCCCTCCGAAGTTTCCCTCAGGATAGCTGGCACTCGGCAATGGGCAGTTTTACCCGGTAAAGCGAATGATTAGAGGTCCTGTGGCCGAAACGATCTCTACCTATTCTCAAACTTTCAATGGGTAAGGGGGCCGGCTCGCTGGCGTGGAGCCGCGCCGTGCAATGCGAGTGCTCAGTGGGCCACTTTTGGTAAGCAGAACTGGCGCTGCGGGATGAACCGAAGGCCGGGTTAAGGCGCCCGATGCCGACGCTCATCAGAGCCCAGAAAAGGTGTTGGATGATCTAGACAGCAGGACGGTGGCCATGGAAGTCGGAATCCGCTAAGGAGTGTGTAACAACTCACCTGCCAAATCAACTAGCTCTGAAAATGGATGGCGCTGGAGCGTTGGACCCTTACCCGGCCGTTGCCGGCAGTGCGATGCCCATGGGGGCAAGGCCGCGATAAGTAGGAGGGCCGCTGCGGTGCGCCTCGAAGCCTGGGGCGTGGGCCTGGGTGGAGCCGCCGCAGGTGCAGATCTTGGTGGTAGTAGCAAATATTCAAAGGAGAGCTTTGAAGGCCGAAGTGGAGCAGGGTTCCATGTGAACAGCAGTTGAACATGGGTCAGTCGGTCCTAAGCGATAGGCGAACGCCATTCTGAAAGGGCGGGCAATGGCCTCCATTGCCCTCAGCCAATCGAAAGGGAGTCGGGTTCAGATCCCCGAATCCGGAGTGGCAGAGACAGGCACCGCGAGGCACCCAGATTGGTGACGCAACCGATCCCAGAGAAGCCGGTGGGAGCCCCGGGGAGAGTTCTCTTTTCTTTGTGAAGGGCAGGGCACCCTGGAATGGGTTCGCCCCGAGAGAGGGGCCCGTGCCTTGGAAAGGGTCGCGGTTCCGGTGGCATCTGGTGAGCTCTCGCTGGCCCATGAAAATCCAGGGGAGAGGGTGTAAGTCTCATGCCGGGCCATACCCATATCCGCAGCATCTCTCCAAGGTGAACAGCCTCTGTCATGTTGGAACAATGTAGGTAAGGGAAGTCGGCAAGCCAGATCCGTAACTTTGGGATAAGGATTGGCTCTAAGGGCTGGGTCGGTCGGGCTGGGGCGCGAAGCAGGGCTGGGCGCGCGCCGCGGCTGGACGAGGCGCCGCGCGCAGGTGAGTACGCTCCGCGTGGCCCGCCCGGGCGCTGATGCGTGTGTGCACGCGCGGGCGGCGACTCTGCACGCGCGCTGGGCCCTTCCCGTGGATCGCCCCAGCTGCAGCGGGCGCTGCCCGCCCCCCCCCCCCCCCCCCGCCCCTCTCTGCCTTGTCGCGGCCGGAGCCCCAGCAGCGGCCGCCGCCGTCGTCATTGCGCACCACCGCCCTGTTGGTTCCCGCCGGTGGGGTCCCCTCGGTGCGCGGCTGGTGCGCGTGCGGCCGCGGCTGGCGTCAGCCGAGCGGTTCATGCGGGGGAGGGTCCCCAGGGGGGGTCCCCGGGCTGGCACCCCGCCTCGGCCGGCACCTAGCATCCGGCTTAGAACTGGTGCGGACCAGGGGAATCCGACTGTTTAATAAAAACAAAGCATCGCGAAGGCCCGAAGCGGGTGTTGACGCGATGTGATTTTTGCCCAGTGCTCTGAATGTCAAAGTGAAGAAATTCAATGAAGCACAGGTAAACGCCGGGAGTAACTTTGACTCTCTTAAGGAAGGCCACTTGAGAAAGTCTAGTTCCAACTGGGCATAGCTGCAAAGATCGCACC